>NW_025109828.1:1077748-1178616 GCF_011392965.1 Frieseomelitta varia | reverse complement strand
TTTTTTTTGTGGTCCTATTTCGAATATCACACACTATTTTGCGAGTGTTATTTTCATTTAACGAAAACTTATTTCAACTTCCAAATACAATACGAATTCTCTGCGAAAATTATCACTGGACTGCGGATTTTTATACATTTGTGGAAAAATTGTACAAAGCGTATATTAATATGCAAAAATATATAAAACATCCAAAGATCTTTTATTAATTAATTATATAATAATACGCAGAAGAAAGAATTTTCTTCAACAATGCTTGTGAAAATTTACGAATCCGCGGTTTAGTTATCTAGTTATCTCGAAACTCGTATCGTCATTCAAAAAATTGCGGCTTTTATTTGTGATTCCTGCGATTTCTTCCTCCAATTAAAGTAAGTACAATACTATCGCTACTATGGAAAACGGTTGCGTTGCTGTCGTGACATGATATTTTACGCCACCATTTTTCACTTTCTTTCATCTTTTAACGTCCCCAACGTCATCGATCAACGCCTGCGAAAATTTCACTGGAGGGTTAATGCAACTTCAAAAGCGCATTTCACGGTTCACTTGAGAAACCATTAGAACATCGAGTTATGACAATGAACTTCATTTCGCCCGGGGAGAATGTCAGTTACGGCGCATTCTTCGAAAGGGGCTGGGAGCTGCACCTCGTGGCGAAACTTCAAAGATAGAAACGCGCGAGACGTTGGAAGACGAGAACAAAGACGAGGAATAAAATACTTCGTAGTTTAACAACTAGGGAGCAAGTTGTTCCCCCCCTTGCTACTACGAACGTGAAAAACTGCGTCAAATGAAAGAAATGTTTCAAGCGACACGATAGTTATTTAATAACAATTTTCCAATTATCACAAACATTATTTTTTCTAATTTTTCCAGCGCCAATTTTCTAACCAGAGCGTTCGAATTTTTTCCCGGGCTTTGAAATTCAATTAGCCTGCCGAATAAAGTTATTTAGATTTGTTGAATTCGAACAAATTTTTTCGAGGGGACCGCGCCATATAAATTTTCCGTCGAATATTTTCCGCGGTACGTTTCATTTCGAAATATTCCAGCGTGGAAAACGTTTCGAGCGAACATTTCAGCGTTAATTTCCTTAGAATGAAATGCATTTTTTTACACTGGAAATATTTTGTCATCTAACAATGAAATTATAGTACATCGCGACGTGAGTTTTTTTTCTGTCCTTTTTTTTTTAAAGAATTCAGACCAAAAAAAAAAAAAGAAAATGGTTCATGAAACGAAAATTACAGTGGCACACGCGACACGTGACTCGTTTTATCAATCTTATCAGAAACAATTATTAAGAAAATTGCATCCGCTGTTTACTACTGGAACACGTGAAGTGTGTGTACAGAAGAGATTGCTCCAGAATGATTTGATCATACCACGTCACGAAAGCTGATTTTCAATCAAGTTCCAATACGTGCAAACCTAACGGTACTTTTGATTTTCACTGTTGGATTCATCCTGGCCGAAAGAAATACATACCGATACTCGGTTATTCACGTTTTTCACCAGTCTGCGCGAGTTCAAACGATTAGCGGACAAATGAAACGCGATCAAAGAGTTAAACATCGTTTTGCAAACGAACCGATAACGTAGGTACAAATCGAGGGCCGATTTTTTCCAGACTATACTATCCGTAAAATCAACGGCGAAGCGACCGGTCAAAGTGGAATCACAAAGTGCAGAGGCACGCGCAGGTGGTCGCTTGAACATGAAACCGAGGGAAGGTGGAATAAAAACAACGGGGGTTCCTTTGAATCGGCGCGCGCTCTCTGGATTATCAGAATACGGTCAATGGCACTCGGTATCAGTTACCCAAGCTCTCTTCAACATTGCAGCGCGGAGTTTGCCGGCCGCAGGCGTTAATTCGATACTATTCCACCCTTTTTCCAAGCGCTCTGACCAATCAGTTTTTTACTGGCTGCAGTCTGATTAAAAAAAAGAAAAAAAGAAGAAAAAAGAGAAAAGCGAACGGGTTGAACCGTGGCTAAGTAAATTTCAAATGTACCCGTGTGCAGAAACAGAAATACATATTTCGGAAAAACACGAACTTGTGAAAAAAAAAATTAATTGATCGACGTTTAATTCCGAGACCGTGCAGCACACCTGTTCGGTATTCATCTCGATAAAAACTGTATACATACGTATTCTACAATTCCGCGTGATATCGTGGCGAAACGAAGAGAAAAAAATCCATTTCTGTGTGTCTCGACTAGATAGGACGTTCGCAAGTTTCGCAATCTGCAAATTGGAATCGACGAGAGGGACAGGGAAGAAAGTTTCCAATTGGAACGAAGCTCTGTCCATGCGACGCACGGCCGGAGAAACTTTGGAAATCGAAACACGCGGTCACGAGAGAGAGAGAGAGAGAGAGAGAGAGGAACAGAGCGAGGCCTTTAACGGCACGATTGTGTGATATTAATATCGGTACAAGTTTCAGCAGCACGGTTCCCCGCCCGTATAATTAAGTGTACTTTCGTGAATTTTTGCCCGTGAAACGACGTGTCGGAGTTTAATCAAACTGCCGCGGGAACGAGTTTCAACCCCGCAGAAATTTCCATCCACGCGTCGAGCTTGCGTCGTGTGTGCGCTTCGGCTGTGTGTGCTTTGCGTTAAATCGGTCGACTCGGGGTAAACTGCGAGTTATGAACTTCGACGTTTGTCTGAAATTGTCTTTGTCCGAAATTTCGCCTCGAAAGAGTGAATCTAACCGATCGAAAATATATCGGGGAGCTAGTAAAGTAGTGAAGAATACACTCCAGCCTGCGTGATTGCATGACACATTTTCATACTGGAAAAAAAAAGAAAAAAGAATGGCACTTTAAGTAATTTCAGAGATGTCTTTGTTATACGCGATATCGACGCGGCACGAAAATTCCTCAACAAGGCTGGCGAAATCCAGCGACCCCGAGTGGACCGATCCCTCTCGAATCTCTTACCTCCACCTTTCTCTCGCTACTTTTTCTTCCGGGCACCCTTTTCGTTCCAGCAGAGAGCCAAGATCCACCCGCCTCATTGACCCGGTGTCTAATGAGCGCACACCTGAGTGCTTTTAGACAAGTGGATCTGCACTTGCACATCCGCCTCGGTGTCTGGATATCAACGTGCGCGTCGTGCATCGTCACGTCACAAACGTTGCGTCGCGAACACGACGAGGGGTTACCGGTGGCAACGACGCAAATGGCGAACGTCGCGATTTTTCACGCGTCAAGAGTTTTTTTTTTTTTTTTTGAAATGCGTCTTCGAGATGCGCCTCTGTCGTCCGTACCATCGAGATACAACGAACAAAATAATTTGTGAAACGTCAGTTCTCCGTCTTCCGGAGAATCTTGTTCATTAAAAGAAAAAAAAAAGCTAGAGGATGCTGAGAATTTCGATCGATTAACTAACCAACGTGAAGTACAATTGAATATTAAAGGACGTAGTTTCCGCAGAAACGTGTCGCAGAGATTCATCTCGGGGATCGTTATCAATTTCGCGTGCAAATGAACTTGAGATTCGTTGCAATTACGTGGCAAAAATTGCATACAAGTGACTACAGTGCGCGACGGAAATAAAAAACCGCAGGTCTGCCAAGCCCCGGTGTGCAGCAGAAAATTCTAACGCAGTGCTGGAACGTGCAATCCCGAGTAATTAAAGTTGAAATTTAACCTTGGACGACCGCGTCGTTTTCCACGTTATTTAATTCTCCGAGCTGTTCGTCAAGTGATTCGATGAGCTTGCGAAACCACGGACTATGGTGATTATCAGCTTTGAAAAAAGAGGGACAGGAAAATTCTATCGAGTAGTTTGACTACTGAGAATCTATGAGAATTTTTAGAAGTTATCGAGTCGGACGTTTGCAGACAAAAATTTCGGAAATCTAACTGAAACGTGAAATTTTCACTTTAATTCTCCGCTTTGCGCGACATGTACTATGTCAATTTCTGCCAATTTCTGCCAACAAAATTATACAGTATATTTCTGCACGTGTATCTCGTAATTGCAAATTAGATAAACTGTTGACACACAGTACAAACGTTATTTTCCTTAATATAGCCAGCCCTGAATCTTCTCAGTTTTTGTCCAAACTTTTTGCCATTCGTAACTAGTAAGTAGTAAAACCTACCATTAGTCCGCCTTGAATTGAAATTGAAGGAAAAATTCCAGCTTCCACTACCAATCCTCAAGCTTTTCAATTTTCGTTCAGACACCTTCGAAATAATTACTAACCAGAGCATTTACGAGTAACGAGTAGCACGCTCTGAAAAGATTCCGCCTTTACCCTAGACCTCTTCACAATTATTATAGTATCACTGGTGAACTGCTTTCTCGGATATTTTCGAACCTTCCCTCGCTAATAATCCTTCGCTGATCCAAATTCACCACTCGTCCGTTTTCCATCGATTCCAACACTGTGCCGCAGCTTGTATTCTCTCTCTCTCTCTCTCTCTCTCTCTCTCTCTCTCTCTCTCTCTCTCTCTCTCTCTCTCTCTGGAGCCGAAGCCCCTGGCACCTTCGTCGAATACTTTACGGTCGCGTTACTTTTACGGGTACGAACTTCTGCAGCCGATTGTATCCGATGTATCCACTCGAAGAGCTGCTCTTCACACACGTACACGTATGCACGCACGCACGTACACACACACACACGTGCAAATACGACATGACGAAGTCAGAGGTAGCGACGACGAGGGTGAACACCCTCTCCCGCTGCCATTCGACGCTGCAACGCCGTGAACACCCCATCCAACCCCTTCAGGGATCTCACCAGAGACACTCTTTCTCTTTCGTCGATGTCTACGTGTCTGCGCCAACTATACATATGGATGTAGCTGCATCGCGTAATTAGAGCGAGACGTGCTCAAAGAGCCGGCGCCAGGCCCTTTCTCCTCTTCTCGTCGCTCGGCAAAATCCGTCGCGACGCGATCGTTCCTTCCTTTATCGAGGAATTCGACAAGTTTCTGCTCGCGTCGCCTCTTACAGGCGCTCCAACTTCTGCTTCGTGGTTCAACTTGCTGGTAGTTCCTGTTAGTACGTCCCTCGAACGAGCTTCTCTCATCGTTTCTTCTCCTTTCTTTCTCTCTCTCTCTCTCTCTCTCTCTCTCTCTATTTCTGCCACATTACGGAGATAATAGATTTTTAGATGGTCGAAAATTCGGTTTGTCGCGATTTTTAGAACGAGAAATATCGTTGCAACGGTGGAAACATTTATTGAAAAAGTTTATTAAATGAATCTGACGAAGGAATGTGCGTTCAGAATTTTTAAAGTCGTATTTTAATTTCGATGATACCTATACACGTAAAATATTTTCTCAACCATTTAGGTTTAGAACGAACGTGGCTTAATACTTTTTTTTACTTGAAATTCAACGTTCTTTCGATTTATGGAGAAAAAAATGTATAGTCCAATTAAAAAAAAGTAAAGATGATTTTGGAAATTTCGAGATTCCTGAACAAACACGAAAAAGTGATACGCCATACTTTGCCTCCCTTAAAATCATACAAAACTTTTGTATTAAACGATTAAATGTGTATATCTGTATTAAAGTATTAAACAAAATTCGCGGAGACGCGAAAGATTGAAGATTTACGAAGCAGATAGATATTCTCTAAGGACCAAGTAACAGTATCTCAAGCAATAATAGCCCTCTTTATACAAAGGATCGCCGAGGACCCTAAATCATAAGAAAAAACTTAATCTTACGTCTGTAATATTTTACGCATGTTACCGTGTGTATTTTATGAGCCAATATCCCAAGAAATTTACGTAAAAATATAATTCGCGTGGAAACGCAGAATCATTATTAAATACGAACAGACGAAACTAAAATGTCTGACACATCGATTTCAGAGTGAAAACGAAGCTTGATTACCAAAGTTTAGAAAATTAAAACAACGTCTGTATTCTCGCGTAAGATACTTTCTCGAATCGATTGTATTTATAGAATGTGTGTGCTTTCGAATCTCGAAAAAGAGATCTCGGCGAGAAGAGACGCCTGTCGTACGACAGAAAGAGGCGAATGAAAAATGGAACGATACTCGATCAGGTTGCGAAACAATTTTTTCGTGCTTCTTCACATCTCGATCAAGGAGTAGCAGAAAGACGATCCCAAAGGAAAAGGGTCCTGAATCTCGTCTGGCTCTTCTCTTCTCTTATCAAGAGAGTGTTCAAGCTGCGAATGACAATGTTCCTTACAAATTGGAAACAAAATAAGATGGTACAAGCCGAGATGAATCTTTTCTGTCCCTTTCGTTCACCGTAGCTTCGAAATCTTAGCTTTCGAATCGAAATGTAAATGTAAATTTGTAGTTCCTTCTAACGATCAAAATCGTACACTTAAAAAAAATCACCTGGTGATTACGTTCTCATCGACTAATCGGTGCTAATCGTCGCTGCGAAACGTGAATATCGTGGCCATCTGCTTCGCAGAAATTTCTCAGAGGAAATTTCTCATTGTTAGGGCAAATGTCCATTTAACGTTCTCTAGCGATGGCTAGAGGAGATCTCGCTTCAATATCGCTTTTACGTTCGACCGCGGGAACGATATCCGGGATACCTTCTGGCCTCCAATTGCGGCCTCGCCACAAAATGTGCTTCTTGCTACTCATCCGCGGAAAATTGTACGAGATTACGAGGATAGGTGGCGGGGGAGGGGAGAGTGCCGGTGGCGTAACGCGAAAATACCCAGCTCTTTCCGCTAATGCTTTTTACGAGCCACGTTACTTTGCAACCGTGCTTCCTCCTCGCGGTATTACCACTACTGTTTCACGTATTTATATTTCGAGGAAACGGTTTTTTAGGGTCGCGGGTTACGTCGATAGGTGGTGCGCGCGTAAACAACGAAGTTCTACTTTGAGGAAGAAGGATGGCAGCAATTTCGCAACATCTTGTCCCAATGCAAAGTTGTAATTTAGTGCTGGTGTAACGCAAGTGCCCGTAACTGTTGCAGTTCGGCGTTTCACTGCGTAGTTAAAAAGTTGCATGTAAAGTTACTCGGTCAGCTGCTTCGAGGAATTTTCTTTTTTTTTTTTTTTTATCGTGGAAACAGATAAACGAGCTTTGTCGTGCTTTTAGACGTTATCAAAGTTAACGAATCCGACTCTTGGGACAGCCAACGTTTCGAATTTAGTAAAGTAGCGAAACGATTAGTGGAAATCTATATACCGAACTTAACGTCGCGAATAATTAACGGAGTTATGGAGCAGTATCTGGAATCTGATCGAGGATATATTATTAAAACATTGACGACTTTGGAAACCCAGCTTACGAAAACAAAGTCTATTCATACACGTTTAAGAATACCTTCTAAAATGAAATTTTCAACAACGTGAGAATTATATGAATGAACGTTTTTTAAATAGACGAAAACGTACAATTGTACAGGGTATGTATTTTCGAGAATCAATCGAGTTTGAAAAATTTATCGAGCGCACGTGAATTCAGCTAATTCTAGATGCGGCAGGAAAGAATAATTGACAAAAGGTTATTCCACGTTCAAAAATAAGTAAGAAACGTAGAATGAAATTTTCCTACGTGATGTCCCATTTCTAAGAAAATCGAGCTTGAAAATTTATTTTCAAGCTACGCGTAAAAGGATAGTTTTTAACGAAACATATTCAAAGTTTATTTTCTCGAAAATGACGCCTTGAGCGAAACAATTTCATTCTAGATTTTTTTGCTTATTTCTGCCTAGTATGGAATTAGCCAAATACAATATTGATAAATTTTCTCGAGAACGAACAAATCCTTTTCGACACATTTTTACATGTAAAATCATCTTGCCAGTCGGTCGACTAGGAAAACAGCCTGTATATGTTTTCTAAATTTCGGCGTTGAAGCGAATTTTTCTCGAAGCTGCAAAAAGTATAAATAAAGTCTTTCATCGCTTAAAAGGAATACGTTCCGGTCTATGCCGCTTTCGGGGTTTCAAAGCGTTCCGCGTAAATCTCACTCTTGGCCATTGCCAAATGCGACTGCCTTTTTGAGCGTATCTTCTCGGAGAGGTAGCCTGAATAATAAAACGGCTTTTAAAGATCCCTCAAACAGAGCCAGATATAAGAATATCCAACTCCTTGAACCTTCGAGCGAGACCAAACAGAGAGAACCAAGTTTATTCTTTACCTCGAGATCGATACTATATCTGTTACCACCGGCACATAAATCTTCAACCTCCCTCGCTCGAGCAAATTTCAACGCCGCGATTCTTGACAGATGCAATTCATTCACTTACTTGGTTAAGCGGAATTTTTTCGGCCTGGTGCAAAAGGCAATTGCAAAGTCACGTAAACAAGTAACTTTTCGCCAAGAACATTCCCCCGAAGTTGTATAAAATTCCATGAATAGAAACAAGCGTCGTCGCTCGTCCGCGCAACTTCTAATGAACTATGAAGATGCAAAACACGGAGTAACGAGCCGACTAATCATCGTTCCATGTTCTTCTTACGAATTTCGTTTCGAGCGTTCCCGACGTTATTATCTTTGACGTTTGTGCAAACGTAATCGAATCAACGCGCGCGCCGCGAGCAAGATTCTCAAGAGTGGTCGCTGAGGGCAAATGTCATCGTTAGCGGCGACGACTGTACAATTGCATTTCTTTCGCATCCGAGGCGAAAATTAGAAATTTTAAATAAATAATTGTTATAAGGTGAGAAAGCCTCGTTGTTCGGAATTTCTTGCTGCGTGGTAATTATCACCTGCTGTGAACCCTTCTTTCGATGCGAAAGAAATCAAATTTGCAACTGTTTGTTTAACTTAGCCAATCTTAAGATGTAAAATACGGTTGTGTGTGCTGTGTGTGTGTGTGCGCGCGCGTGTGTGTGAAGTGCGTATGAAGATAAGAGGACATTTTTTCCAGAGAGTTATTTAGAAAAGTAGGTGCTTTTCTAAAAACGACTAGTCAAAAAGAGGCTAATTTCATCGATATTAAGTAATTCGACTTGCAAGATCCAAAGCGTGCTCATACCTTCCGGATGACGAAAAGCTCGAGATAAAGATCTCGCAATACGGAGCACGCGAAATGCAAATCTGCCCTGGTGATTCTTGTCGCGTAAAACGAGAAAAAGAGTGAGAAGGAGAAGAGAGACGAAAGTGAGAAGTGGGGAGAGACGAAAAATCGAGCGCACAGCGAGATGGAAATAAACTTTTGAATAATTCCGTCGATATGACGGATTCGTTCGCCATATTCACCATCGTGAAATCGCGCCATATTCGAGCGAGGCGTCGCGACGCGGTGAAACTTGTCGCGCGAGAAAACGGTTCACGAGCTCGGAATAAATCCCGACGACACGCAGCTTTCGAGAGTCGTTCGCCGATCTGTGAGCTTTCCGAGAGAGGGCGAGAGACAGCCGCAGAAATGGGAATGGAACGGGAGAGGAGAGCGGCTAATTAGGCAATTAAGAGTGCGAACAACAGCCACCGATGAATTCAACCGCGTCGAGGGCCGCAACTCTTCCCCCTCCGATCTCTCTTCTGCTTTCCCGGACGAAGAGAACGAAGAGAACGAAGAGAACTAGATAAAGCGGTCGGAAATTGGAAAATTAAGCTCGAACGAGTAGGCCAGAAGTGGCAATGTTGCCATCGAAAGGCGACTATCGGGATGTCGGATCTCGCAGCTCGCGCCGATGCGATGGACCGATCGATCTAGTTTTAGCATTCTGACAATTTCAGGAGATGTCTGTTAATTCTTCGATTTTCAAGCTGGTTTACACAGCTCTGCTCAATTGACCGAGGAAAGAAAAGAAGGATATAATTGTGAGATAAGGTAACCTTGGAAATTACTCGAAACTTCTTCCTAACTTCTGCCTAAGAGTAAAGAACAATTGTCGCGAAAACGGCCAGGGTTTGGACTGTTTGTTTTAGCCGCCCAAGTCTTAATACTTTGCCAACCGAATGGGGAGATCTGCCCGCTTTGAGGTAAGTCGTTGCATGACCGACTAGGGAGATCTTCCACCGTTGCCTTCTATATTGGATTGGATCTTGCCATTGTTGATTGGACCTCTATTATTATTTAGTTAGACTTGAGTTCTAGTTCTCTGCAGTTCGTTATGTATCTCTCCTGCCTTTGTAAAGCTCAAATTTGAATCAGTTAAATAAGTTAAGAAAATATCGATAAAAATGTCAGCCTCTACAACAAAGAATATTTGTCTGAATTATTCATGGATGAAGCATCAGAGTATGTTTTGTTAATGGAAAAAATGGATATACGCGCAATATTTGCCAGTAATGTACCATTACATAAACTTTCCTGTTTCGAACGTTACCACACTTTAACAAAATACTAAAACTACATAAAACTTTAAATTATATAATTTATCTGTAATTTTACGTTTCACGTGAATTAAGAAAATGTTTATTGTGTTATTTACTTTTAATTTCATGTTTTATATAAACTATGTATAATATAGGATTATTACCATCAAATATAGTTAATCGGTTAAAATCAATTTTATGCGTGGCTTGTAAGTAGTAAAGATTAGTCTGCGTAATTTGCAAAAAAAGCGCGTTGGAAAGGGAAAGGGTAGCTGGGTGGCGCACGTGCGGTTTGCAAAGTGTTAAGACGTAAAACAGAGCAGGCTAACTGGTGATCCACGGATCCTTGCCCCTACTTTCCTGATCCCCACCATTTGCATCGATGCAGTGGAGGGGACAGCGCTAGCGATCAGAAAAGTAGGGGCAAGGACCGCCAGTTGACCGGCTCTGACATAAAATATAAAAGTATGGTTCTATGTGTGTGTAACAATAGCGTGAGAGTCTCAATATCTCTTTGTCATCGCCGTATTCGGGCTTTTTCAGTGTTCTTTAATTCCTAAATTAATAAATTTTATATTTACATTTATTTCGAATCACGCGAGTTAAATTTGTACTGTTTTCATTTACATGATAAAAGAAACGCTCGTCTATCGTAAACTCTAATTAAGAGGTCCGTGACTTTCATTTCGGCGTGCACTCGAACGTACGAAAGCGGTACGATCGTATATGTGGAATAGTGTTTCGCACGCGAAACATATTTCGCTGCGATCGCGGAAACTGCACGGATGCGCCGAAAACGGAGCGGAGGGATTTTAGCGACGCAAGACGATTCGCGTACGTCTCGCCAAATTGCTCCTGTTGAATTTCTGCGTTGGAGGGTTGAAAAGATAAAGGGTCGCGGGTTGAAAAGACGTTTTTCTCGATTGAGTTTTACGAGGCGTACGCGTCACGTGCAAGTAAAGCGATAGTACCTGTGTGGTTACGCTCCGAGAAACTGCAAATGCCTCGTAAAAGCCAGCGCTGCGCGGAGGAAGATTTTTGGGGAGACGAGAGAGAGAACGAAACGTGAAAATGGACTTGCTTCCCGTGGAAAAAGTTCCCTTTTTTTCTAAACCGAGTGCCTCGGTTAGGCGCTCTTCGCGAGGAGATCCAACGCATCGACCATCGAAATTTACCGAAATTTACTTTTCGACAAATCGAAGGAAAGCAAATTTGACAGTTTTCAACGATTTGAAAGATTTTAATAAAAATTTCGTGAAAATATTTTCATCGAGTTCCCTCGTTGCGTTTCCACATTGCCACTCTTTGCAAACACCTTCGTGGCTCCTCTCCGAGAGTCATAAAGTGGAAATTCAATCGCAAGTTCCGTACGTTTTGGCCGTGGCAGGATTTAATTAAACTTGATCCCATAAGTTTCCGCATAGTTTTTGAGGAATTTTTCACAGGTCTGGGGCAATGTTCCACCTTTAGTCTGTCGAGCCAAGTTTTAAGGAACTTCGAAGCCTGCTAATTTGTCTTTATAATTTTCAAAATTCGTGAACCTTCGTAATCGAGTGTAATTAATCTAGGAAGGACGATCGATTATGGTATTTTGCAATCGAAACTCGCAAGATCGCTTTTTAACGAAACGTTTCCGCAGCTGAAACGATCGCAAACGTTGGAAAAGAACGTGCACGATGAAACAGAAAATCGTCCGGGACAAAATATTAATTGCCGGTATTTTTAAACTCTTTTCTCGAACAAGAAAGTAACGTCTTTTAATTGCTCGTTGCGAATGACAGCCAATAGGGAAGCAATAAAAGGAAGGAAACGAAACGATAAAGAGAGAACGAGAATCGATCAAGAGAAAGATCAGACCCGATCGAGAGCGAGGCTTGAATCGTAGGACGTTGCCGGAAAGAATCCGAGAAGCAGAGTTGTTCGATTTTTCTCGAACGAGACTGCAGGACGAGACTCTGTTACGAAACTTTGTTTCTCTTCGACTGGAAGGAACCGAGCCGAGTATCGTCGAGAATCCCCAGGCTAACTTTTCGGACATTTCATTCCGTACTAGCTACTTTCGCGCTACTCGCAACTGCAACTTGTCGAACGCATGCGAGAGCTTGTTATTAAATATCGAGGAGGAAGTTGGATCTGGATGACGAGTTTCTTCGACCTGAGTCAGAGATTCGGCCAGACCGCGCCATTAAGAAATGAAACGCGGACGCGTGTCTCCGTTTCTCCGACGTATTCGCCGAAAAACACTTTTGTGGACACGGAGAAAGAAAGCCAGCGAGTGAAAAAATGTAAATTCGGTATGGGTAAAGGTTGTACGATGTACGAACGAGTGCGCTCTTTTAAAAGCGATTCATATTTGTTTTCAGTCTTTCACGGTATCTTCTGAAATATCACGATCCCTCGATATAGACACAGATATAGATTAATTGCAATGTTCAGCGCTTGCTCGCTTCCATAGCCTTTTACCTAGCCGCGATAAATTCCATTGAGCAATTCTTCAGCTTCGTTCGATTATTTTACTACGCTAACGAGGACGCGAAACTTTATTTGCCATCGCGACGGAAGGGAGGGGGGAAGGGGGGAAGGAGAATGAAGTGTTCTGTCTCAATTTACCCGTAAAATATAACTTCTCGAAATATCTCTTCGGCTTTTAACGCTAACCAAAAGTCGCCTTGCACGTCCTTTTGTACGTCGTATAAAATCTGTTGGAGGAATCGCAGACGTTGGCGAGTTGCTAAATCGACCAACAGCAAGCATCGTCGCAACGTGTAACAAAAATCATACGGGAAATCTTGAGCTGGAAGTTTCAAGCGAACAAATCCTGCAAAGTCTGTCACTTCCCGTTGAGAACATCTAGCAAAGACGATCGAAATAAACTTTCGCAAAGATCTACAATTATTAGAAAATGTTAGGAAAAAGAAGTCGACTTGAATCTCAGGAGCAAAAGACGAATTTGCTCGACTGGATTGATGCGCTTTCCAGTGTTCCGGGCTACCACGTGTACATACCTGCCACATGTACATTTATCTGCCTGGACGAACGCGACGGGTACGAAAACGCGGTTCACTCGAATATAACCAAGCAGCATCGTTTCTGTTTTCGATACAGATGTAGCAACAGCTTTTCAGATTGCTTCTAGCGCTGCTCGAGAGGCTGGATTTACGGTGATCGATCACCGGTCGAGAGCACCGGCGGAAAATTGCTGCCTCCGCGACGGCCTTGCGCACACACAGAAACGAATTACGAGTCGCCCGCCATTAGCTGATTGATATGATCGAAAATAATGGCTAGACTGAGAGAGAGAGAGAAAGAGAGAGAGAGAACGGAACGGAACCAGCTAACCGGAAAGTTAAATCGCCGTTTACTGTTTTCTTCTGTTTACGCTCGCAAGGGAAAATTAGAGACTCTGACAAATCACTCTCTCGTTTCGCCGGAACTACCATGTTTTTTCTTTGCTCGACGCTACGCAGACGACTACTCTGTCCCTTTGCTCCCCTTGTCAGAAGGCTCTTGGGGATAGTGTAATTCACGGCGCAGAATCCGAGCGAGAAACGAGCGATACGGTGACGCGAGCTGCGAGAAATTTTTTGCCAAAACCTCTCAGAATTATCTCGCGATTCTAACGGGAAAAGGAGAAACGAGGGAAGAAGGAAGGAATATTTCAAAGTGTTCGAAAAGTAAGTCGATCCGCGTAATGAGCCACGGATGCCTCGGCGCTTTTCAGGATGCGAGCTTACCTTGAAAGATCGAGCAACGATTCGTACGAATAAACCTGGACGGTGGGGGGGGGGGGGGGGGGAAAAGGGGGAGAATGGGAGGATGAGAGGAAGGGGTGGCGCTGGCGCCGATGAAAAACTACCTCGCGAGTTTCATTCTTCTCGTGCACGCGTTCTCTCCCAGAAGGATCCTTCTTCTTATTCGCGTTCCATTCGCGTTCTTCTCCTCGGCCTCGACTTTTCTCCGCGTCGTTCTTTCCTTCTTCGCTCGGATAATGATCAGTCTTCCACTCCCCCCTTTTTCCTCCTTTCCCCACCCACCTCCTCCACTTCGCTCTTTTCAAATGAGATTCCCATCTTCTGTGTTCGCCAACTTTTATACCCGTCCCTACGTTGCCCGACCATATAGCGCAGAAAGAAGAAGAAGAAAAAGAAGGAAAAGAAGAAGAAGAAGAAGAAGAAAAAGAAGGAGGAGGAGGAGGAAAAGAACAAGTATAACGAGTTTGCGTAAGTAAAGATTGCACAGCGGAAAAGGAAAGAAAGAAACGGATGCGTTCGTGTCTATTTAGCGAAATGGGGTATTTGTTTGGCGAAAACGTCACGGGAGACTGTCGCGGCGGAGGGCCATTTTCATGCGAAATTCCGCGTGCCTGGCAATCTGTAACGTCGTTGACGTCATTCTTCTCCCCTCCTCACCTTCATCTCCTTTGCAATAAGTCCTCTGTCTCGTTAGATGTTTCTTATTTCTCTGTCCCTCCTCTCGTTTCTATTATTCCTGCCCCCTCTTCTCCCCCCTCCCTCCCCCCGGAAATCTCCATTTCTCACATTCCAACGAGAAATAGAGTTCATCGACTCACTGTAATACTTCAGTTTGTGACTTTCTTTCTTTCTTTCTTTCTTCCTTTTTTTCTTTGTCGTCTCTGAACTCGTCAGAGGAAACGAGGTAAACAAAAGGAACCGAGGTAAAATGGCCAGAGATGAGGCTGTTAGAGATCGTTAATTGAACTAACGCGCGAGAGCAAATATTTGATCAAGCGAGTGAGACGTACATTTCCCCTTTTTTCTCGTAATTTCGACTATAACTCCTTCTTCTTCTTCTTAGTACCGCGTTGTTATTACGCTACTCATCTCTCTTACCGGATGGAGAAAAGAGACTCGTGTCAAGAACATAACGAGGGGGCAGGTAGCGAAATCACACGGCGCGTTTTTTTTTTTTCAAATCTTTCGGCGAGAAAGTTCGAGAAACGTGTAAAATTAGCGGCAAACGTGGAGAACCAAAGCCGGATCTCCTGGCGAAAATTTCTCTGCCAGAGAGACTCGCGCTATTACCCATGCAAGCGGGTTTTCGACGCGGGTTGTCTCTCGCGAAGCTAACCCAACGTCGTCTAATTAGGATTATCTATGGCCATCCCGTGGATTTACACTGCGAAACGTCCAATTAAGACGGCGCGATAGACAGTGGGATTGCACAGTCGCGAAATTACGTTGCCAAGGACGGTACCATGCAAATAGCCTCGTGTATGCCCAACGACGACGAAACAACCTAGGCGCTAGGTTTCCTAGGGGAAATTGGGAAAAGAACAGGGGAAGAGAGCATCTTTGTCGAACGTGAGAGGGTCGGTGGCTGCCCGCCGGAACGAAGAAGAAGAATAGAAGCGGAATTCGTGACGATGGAAGCAATGGAAATTACCGTGTATAGAGAGGATTGTTCGGCGGAAAGGTTCAACCTGCGCGATACCGTCGCCCGAGTTGGATACTGTGGTTACTAATTTCACGATTACTCGGCGATTTTCTTTCTCACTCGAGATCGAGTTGACCAGAGCAGCGTTAACCCCAGTGTCGTGAATAAGTAATTGATGGATCGAGTTCTGTATTTGACGTGAAAGGCCAGGCTCGCCGTGTATTACCGCGTTGCACATCGAGATTTAATGTTGCTCTAACGTCGTTTCCGGAACTTCCACGGTGTGTTGGAACTTCGAAATTTGTTCAGAATCCGTGCCGTGCCGCGCCGCGCTGTGGAAACGTTCAACTTTCTTCCACGAGCACCGAAACTTTTGCAATGTGTTATTTCGATTTACGACGTTTTGACGAGGCCCCCGCGCGCGCGCGCTCGCGCACATCTACGTATATTAAACGCGTAATTTCGAGACGCGACGCCACGACCGTCGCAATTCTCGACTCGAAGAAAGGATACACAGTTCTTTCCAATTGATTGTGAGTTATATTTGAAAACGTCGAATTCCCACCGCAGGAAATAGTCCCTCGTCTTTTATCAGCTAGCCGATCAAAGCCTGTTTGGCGTTTTACTCATGCGCCGTCGTCGGTTTTTCGCCTGGCCTACAGGACTAAAGCTGCTTGCTCTCTAGATAACCAACCAACGTGCGGGAATAGAATTACAGGGGTCTTGCAAACTTAATTACGCTGGCTGATTCCATTAGCAAAGTCTTTTGCGCAACGCTTACGATCCGGAGATTAGATAAATAAATAAGTTAACGGCAGGCTCGACGAGCGTGAGGAAAGCGATTGAAAATCGCAACGCAGGTCACGAGACGAGTCGACCTGTTGAAATAAATAGCTGCGTTTCCTTTACTCGATTACTATTTGGAACGTTCGTTGATGTAAGTGAGACCAGTAATCTCGTTAGTAGCTACCGGTAATTGTGTGGCAGACAACGTTCAATTAAGTGCTGTCTCGAAAACCTGGCTCGATAATCTTATCAACGCGAGTGCAGCCGAACAGAAAATTTCGATTTTGTACGAACGAATTGGAAATGGTTTGAAATTACTTTGCCGTGGTAATGGACAATGTAATTTCTAAATTCTCCAAAGGGTCTTTGTATTTCTAATCTGTAGACATTTCTATGGATTGGTTCTTCAAGTCACGTGTGGAGGAAACAGTCTCGTACAGGCTTCTTTACATGTATTTTTCTGTTCAAATCGAACGTGTAAAATTCATCTGTGATAGCAACAGACAAACTCCTCTTTCCACCCTCTGCAATTTTCTTCGACGAGGTGATATTTCACTTTACTCTATCAGGTGGCTCAATTTCGTTGGCCACAAATCTTCCTTCGAAACCTCCGAGTGTTCGGTCATTACGATACCAACTATCCTCGTCACTGGTCCTTTCTACCCATCGACTGACAGATCCCCCTTCTAGCTAGCACATCCTACACCTTCCAAGTCTCGTGAGGATTCTCACTTTGGGCGTGGATCGGTGAAAATCGAGCGGCCTTATCCATCGAGACGAGAAAATAACGAAAAAAGTGTTTCAACATTTTTCAAACTGAATTACGACCAACGTTTCCGACTCGACTTTTACTCATTCGAAGAAAAATTCCCAGTTCTTATTGAATTTTTTGATATTAACGTTCCCTGGCTCCGCGTTATTTTACAGGCAAAGACACGCAACTACGAAACCACAGAGCGCTGCAAATGCAGAGGTGTTTCAGTCTCAAAGCGTGCAAGGAAGCCTACGATTATTCAGCTACGCGGAAGAATTTTTCAATAAGTTTTCATCAACTTATTTAGAAATTTGTAGAATTTACTTCTCGCGACAATTTCATTCGGCAAAGTGTAGGGGTCCGAAACACTTTGAAAGGAAGAATACGCGAACTAGTGCGAAAGAATTCAACGATCTCGATAATTAACTGGCATTTCATCGTGATAGAACGATTCGCGCTATACACAGGACTTCACTTAGCGATCCCAGACCCAAGATTCTAGACGTCGATCATCGTTAAGGTGATAAGACGCTTTCACTCAACTTAATCCACGCTGGTAACGGGGATTAAGGTGAACTGGTTCGTTAAGGCCGAATAATGCCGCCCTGTTGAAGAAGATTTAGGATCGGATGCATTATGCATCGGATAGTTGTTTGAAAGAGCGCATCAACCTCGTGACTTCGGATCGAACAAGATCGTTAAAGAACATTATCTCTCGATCCATTCTTCCTCCTCCTTACGAATTATCCGATTCTTTTCCTTCTTTCAGGTCCTTCTGACGCGATCGTCACTTTAAACTAACGAAACAAGCACATTTTCGTTGTCGCTCGATCCTCGCGAAGTTATCAACGCGCAGAGTGTATCAATTTCCTAACGAAATTACAGGATAATTATAAGACACCAGGATGTATTTTACGACAACTTGCCAAGTTCTGATTAATCTCGTTTTCCAGTGGGAAGACTACGAAAGTAGACTGAAACTCAATTATGAACGTTCAACGCGAACACGCGCGATTGTAAGATTTAAATTCGTCGTAGTTCAAAAACTAACTAACTTGAAGAATGTCCCGCGCTGACGAATGCCAACGAATCTCGGATTGTTCAGGAAAAAGTATAAATCACAAGTAGCGAAAGCACGAAAGGAGAAGCAGTGATGTAAAAAAATTACTCCGACCAGATGGACCCTGGTCGAAAAGTAGGCAAACGAAAGTAGAAACGGGCTAGGTGAGAGAGGGCAGACAAATTGCGAATTCTCAGAGTCTTTCTAAATAATTTCAGCACGCTTTGGCTTCTACCTCGGCCGGATTTAAAAAACGAATGCATCTAGTCACCGCCTACACGAAAGATTGAAATTTTAACTCTCACGGGGCCTTTTGACTCCCTCTCGTCCCTGAAAAGTGTAAATTAAAAACGCATTGAACGAGAGATCGATCGAGAAAAGGAAGGTTTGACGTAACGTTTCGTTCGCGCAGCAGGCGGATAGTTTGTAAATTTTTTAGCAAAGTCCGGCCGAGCGATAAAACCGAATCTAATCGAGAATCAAGTTTCAAAGCGGTGGAACACGGTTCAGCGGGATTCCATTTGCCGCGGCGAAATCAAACGCGAGCCATTTTTCAAACAGGATTCGCGCGAAACAAGTTTTATACGGCGGTTTATATTTATGCGTTTACATGAAATCGACTGTAAGTCAGCTCAATTTTGCGCATGGTAAAGCCCGCGCGGCGAACGAGTAACAGGGAATACAAAAGCAGCTTACACGAGCTTAAAGCGATCGAACCGCAACATACGAGAAATAAACGGGGGGAAGGATTTCTGTGCAGTAGATAAGCCCGACGCTGGCCAGACAGCCCTAGCTTCCTGTACGCGTTCTTTTTTAATTAAATGCAAAAGCACGCATCGATTCGTTGCGGCATTCATTGTCTGATTAAACATCTATGTCGCGTGAAATTATAGATGAAATATACTTGATTTTGTCGCGCGTGCATGCAGCAATTTGACCGAGTGCGATTCTCTTTCATTGTCAATTGTAGAGAATTGTACATAGATCTTGACTCTAAAAACAAACAGTCGAATTGACCAAAATTGAGTAAAAAAAAACGGTCCGATTAACAAAACCTGCCGCGATATGTCGTACATGTCGCATCAGCGAGAGAAATTTCGGGAAATTTCGGCCGAATGAAATGTTACCCGAAATTAGAACGTAACGCAGAACAGACGAAATGATGAAAATTCCAATTGCCGAAAACGAGTCCCGGGGAAATCAGTCTTATAAATCGCGCCGGTCGCGATGGAACGATCGTGTCAGAGGAAGTGCAAGTGAACCACACACATGACAGACTACACGTGTGACGAATGCACACGCTGAACAGTGTAACTAATTTTTTTTCGCGCTGTTTCCCGAAAATTCAGTCCATCTACCATTTGCGCGAGTTTCACGATCGTCTAATTTCGCCGGCTAATTTTTCTAACTTGTGCTTCGCTTCGTGGAATGGAGATGAATTGGCGGATGGATTTGCAGAAACGGGGTTCATCTTCTCACCAATGTTAAAAGAATTGTCATTTCTTATTCTATTTGCATTTGAATTTTCGACGAAACAAATTTTCAATTTCCTTTGAAAATAAAATTTCAAGCATCGCTCTCAAAAGTTCTTCGAGAGTATTATAAATAATACTTAATACTGACTGATTGTGATACTGGTTATAAATGATACTTGGTACTCGTTGATTGTGATGTTGATTATAAATAATATTTAATGTTGATTGTAATAGAAATATTGATTGACATATTAATGGAAATGCTAATTGTACGAATTAATTGCAATTAATTCTAAAATGCACGAATTTCGATGGTGCAATGCAAATGATTTATTTACTTAATTACTTGAAACAAAAGGAGAAAGAAAAGAAAAGAAAAAGTTGTGTCCGAATTAACGGAAAACCAATTTCGTTCGATTCCGATACGGCTTTGGAGGAAAAGTACGTGTAATAAGGGATGGCCAATACAAGATCGAACCGTAACAAGTTTCCAAATAACGGTATCAACCGGCTCGGTCCGTGAAATCTCCCCGGGTCAGCAAAAAGAATCGCAATAAAATCGATGTCGAGTAGTTTTCATTTCTCTGACAAACTTTCTATCCCTGTCATTGCCCTCCCCGGAAATCTAATTTCCGCCGATAGAATTCCGTCTACGATTCATTTAAATAGAAACACCAATGGAACGAATCATTTCCAATTACTCGTCTCACCCTTGTTCGAGAGAAAATTGCGAACATCCGCCTAATATCACCGACATTTTCAAATCGAGCACTTCGATAGATACACCTCCACCGTCGCCGACATTTCACAGAATTTACCGCTCGGTTAGTCCCCGTTTTTTCGACGAGATTCAAACCTTTCAACAGATTGGCTGAGCCAAGTAGGAGAGATAATTTTTTCACGGAAAACTTTGCAAAATTTATTTGAACATCCGAATGACCTTTTAAAAGGTACTTTAATGGGCGGTTGACGTTGGCCCAAGTGAAACGAGATCAATCGTATTTTATTTTCCAAAATCGTCCGCGAGAGCAGTTTCGTTCGTTCGCTGGCCGGTTTGCATTTTCAGATTGGAAACGAATCGAAAAGGGGGGAGGGGGAAGAGAGGTAATCGATGTTCATAACAGACTTTACTCTGGGCTTTAAGCGAGCTTCATCCAGCGACTCGATGAAAGCTACGCAAATACAGACGCAAAAGCCAAAGTTCGCCTGGCTGCTGCCTTCCACTTCAACTGCGAACCTCGTGTATTCAGCATCGACGACCCACCTACTACCTCCTAGAGGTAATAAATGGCGGTGGTACGAGCGGCGCGGTGCGTGTGAAACCAGGATAATTAATATTTACGGTACGTTACGTCGAAGATTGCTGATTCCTTTCCGACTCGGACGAATTGTGTGCGCTCGTCGAAAGGCTTTTGCCCAATGCCAAATTCAGTATTTGCAGTTGCAAAGTGATTTTTTTTTACAAGAGGACTGAAAGTTTGATTGCAACTTTGATTCCCAATTTCCCAATGTCTCAACGAACGCTGTGGCCGTTGAAATTGTCTGGAAACTAGCTGGAGGAGAGAATCGATTACCCAGAAACGGCGTTGACTACCGGGATCTTGCTTTTGAGCGCGAACTTTCTCGCGTGGTCCATGGCCGAGGATGGATGTATCTTCGCAGGTCCAGAATGGGGAGACGATGGGGGAGGGGACCATTTGTACGAATGCTGGTAAACATTTAGACGGAAGAGAGCAGGGGACAGGGGACTCGGAGGAAGTCGTCTGCGCTACAATGGGACCCGCCAACGAATGGATTTCCAGGCTGCGTACAATGGAACGCACGCGACGATCGTTATGCATTCGCGGCGCGATTTGGCCGCCACGCCAACTTATTTCTTCCGGCCGCCAACTATTCGAAAACTTTTACCCCTCGACTCGCCGCCTGTCACTCGCCCTTTCTAAGCCCGCGCTGTACAACCAAAATTAGAATATTCGAATAAGAATCTCATTATTTGAATAATATTAACCATGAATGTTCGCGATGTTCTTTTCGATGGGGAGTACTTACATTTGCGAGCAGATTTTTCTCTCATACGAAGCATACAGAAAATAAAATAAGCAGAAAAATTTTAGACGAGCATCTCGAAAATACTCTTCGCATTTTCGCCATCTATTTTTATATTTTTTTCATTAATGCAAATGTATTTTTCTAATCATCGATGTGTCGTTTCACTACAAAAGTTGTTTCAACATCCTCGTAAATAATATAGGTTACATTGAACTGATAAAAAAATATGCAAACAATGAAGATCTAAAACTTTGGACACCCATGCGCTAGCACTACCTCCACGGCCGAATAACGAATACGAATTTTTAGATATTTTCAGATGCGAACGATGCCCGATGCCCGACGTATCTTTAATTTACTTTAGAAATTTGCCAAACTGATTTTATCACCGCGTTGTTATTTTTCTTTCGTTTAGCAGCGTAATGTTGTTTGCAGCGTAAATATTTTAACGAGATAATTCAGAAAATTGTTGGAGATTGTATGTTATTAAAGGGAAAATGTAAATAAAACATACGGAAACTCGTTAAATTACACTGCACTGCCACTGTGAACGAAGGGATAGAAATATATACACAAATTCCAACAATTTTGAACCTCGTGCTCCGCTTCGTCCAATTACAGCCGACGAGATGGAATTTACAAAGATAACGCGATAAATTAATTTTGCAATACAAACGAGGAGATCGGAAGCAAAATTCAAGCAACCGGTGCGTAATAAATAAATTTACCTTCGATCGAAATTTCTGTTGTTCTACATCCGCGCGAATCCTCCAACAATTCCCTCGACTTTTTCCGACTGTTCTTCAACTTTCTTCCTGGCCAACGTTTGCTGCGCTTCTCGATTCTCTTGGATACTTTATTTTTAAAACAGTCTTCGAAGTCCCCGCATATCGATCGAGCTCGGAAGTGAACGAATTCGGGAAAATAAATAATGAATTAAGATATATTATTATCGCACTGTATATCGCCCCGTTTCGAGTCCCAGCGTCCATCCCTCCTCGTCCCTCGTCGAGAATAAAATTACGATTGTCATTTCGCGAAGCGAAAATTCTAGTTCCACGAGTCGATGCTCCGAACCAAAGTACGCTCCACTCGGCGTAGTTGTGTGTTTGAGTAGTTCGCCGCGTCCGTGGTACATCTCGATTGAAAACCGAATGTCGAAATTGCTTCTCGTAAATGATTCCACGTCGCTTGTTCGTTTCGGCTGCCGCTTTATTTAGAGCCACCTTGTTTGAATTTTCGTTTCACGAACTGGGGACCAAAGGGACCGGTTTCATCTTTGCTCGTGCTCGCTCCCTCGAATATTATTTCCCTGCGTTCGAAAGATAATATCCTTCCGACTGACGCGACATTTCACGCACCCATCTCTCTCGTTCCAGAGAATCCTCCTCCGCCACGCTTTAATTTCGTTTTGTTCAAAGACGTTTCAAAGACGTCCCGGCCTTTTAAAAAATTCGAAAAGTCTCTCGGACGTTTCCACGATACGTATAATCGTTCCTCGTTACCTCGGACGCTTCAAACTGGTCTTTGATAAAAAGAACTCTTTTAAAATTCAAAGGCGAGAGCGTAAAATATTTAAAAATCCGAGTTAAACAATAGTTAAAGACTACTCTTTCACGATTCTCATCTTTTATCGTTGAATTAAATTGATCCGACAAAAAAATTCAACGTGAACAAAAGATCTTGGAAAAGGAGACGAAGAGAAAAATTTGTCTTCTCTTCGTTCGTCGATCGAATTCTGAGAAAGAGATCCAAACATGGTCAGAATCAGGAACGGACTTCAATCCATCGTTTTGCATACGAGCGATTCGGTCTCCTTTTGTAGACTTATTTCCAACCTACTCTTCCGGGACGAAAGCATCTATCTCTCGATCGGCCGCGAATCAAAATTGCTTTTCCTTGACTCATTAACTCGGGTAGTGCAATGTACAGGGTGGAAAGAAAAGTTTGTCCGTGGCTATCGTAGATGAATTCTACACTCTCGATCTAATAAAGACACATGTAAAGAAAAATTGGGCTCGACCTTGAATTTTCCAAAGAAAATTTTATTTTTCGAAAGAACTATTATGTCGTTTACTCTGAAACTTGTCGCGCAATGTCGAATTCACCAACGATACATTTTTCATATCGATGTATGCAAGTTTTTCCACGAGTACAAAAAAAAAAAAAAATAAGAACAGCAGAAGAAAGAAGGAGAGAAGGCGAGCATCGATGGATGAATGCAACAAGGGGACGTTCGGTTCTCCACCTTGGGGAACCAGCCGAGAAAAATTTAGCCCTTCGCGGCTACGCTCTTAAACAACGTGCTCAATTATTTATTTCTGGGGTTTCTCTCCGGTCCGGCATCGGCCACCTCCGACCATTCCGGTGGCTCCTTCTTTTGTTCCGTGGAAACGGGCAACCAGCCGCGCCCGTAATTTAGTCCCGGCGAGACGTGAACCAGAGGATAGGTGGGAAACGCGTAATGAAAAAGTATGCGGCGGCGTGGCAGCAGCGGGTGGCTGCGCGGCGACCGGCCGATTTCCGTTTCGCCGAGCACGCCGAGACGATGATATTTTTCAATTACCAACCGGCCGACACACCGGTTTATTTAGTTTGCCTACGATCGTGCCCTGCACGCTCTCTCGAATGGAAACACACCGTCGCCGGAGCTGATCCAGCTGCCGGGGAAATATGTGCCCGTGCAACTTGAAAATATTTTACTGCCCGCTACATTTTCTGCGACCGGGTTGAATTTTTCATTTCTTTCTCGTTCCTCCTTCCCGCTTGTTTCCCATTTGCCAAGTTAATAGTTAACGAGAGCGGAGTAACACGGGTTTTTTCATCAACCCGAGGAAAAAGGGAGACCATCACCGAGGATTCCCTCCGCTCTAGAGAGTGTCAGGGAATTTACTTGCCTGCTCCTCCTCCGGTCGAGCGTTCAACGAAAACGCAGATTACGAAAGGGAGGTTCCTCTTCGTTCCGTATTCGGATTTCTCGAAACTAGAGCGATGAAAATGATGATGTTTGTTTGGACGATTCGTCGAATCGCTTCGTCAGTTCTCTGGTCAGTAGACTGCAGTGATAGCAGTGATTGCAGCAAAGACACAAAAGCGTCTGTCGTCGTGCATTACTACTTACTGTAGGCTAGTGATGACGCTAACGCTGCGATAGACAAAACTATATGATCAATGCACGATGAAACAATTATTAATTTCGAACTACGGATCATGTAGCAAATTTGACCAAAACTGGTAGGTAAAGTTAATAAAAAAAAAAAAAAAAAAAGAATAAAAACACGAAATGCGAAGAATACTGAATTTTCTTCTCAAACTCGGCCTTTTTTTTCTCAAGCCTCGATCCTCCTTCGAACTTCGTACACAACCGCAATGAGAGTGAGCCTCGGCAGAATTATTGGCCTAATGTCGCAAAACGAAAGCGTCGAGTGAAAGAAGAATCGTTTGCCCGGGTTAAACAGCGGTAACAACCGCTTCGCAACGATAACTCGCGGCAACGGGGGAAGCCGAGATAGTTCGCGTAACCGAGTCGAGGATTACGGTGTATGAACAATAAAAACGGTTCTTAGCACAAGTTCTTCGTAAAATTACCGCCGCCGACGACGAGTTCGTGTTCATAACTTCTCGTTAACCAAGTCAGTCGTCTTCCTTTTCCTCCCTCTTCTCCCTTCTGGCTGACCCCGGTGTATCATCGCGAATTTTCTTCTCCACGACGTTGCAACGTTTCTCGATCTTGTATCTCTCGAGAACGAAAGAAGAAAGAGAAACAGAGAGAGAGAGAGAGAGAGAGAGAGAGAGAGGAGGAGGAGGAGTAGGAGGAGAGTTATTAATGGGATGAGAAACTTGTCATTCGCGAGAGAAAGTCTGGACGGTAAACTTTGCGCGATCCTATCACGTGGCTCTAGCGATAAACAATCCCAAGAGAGAGAGACAAATGTTACGAAACTCGAGCGAGGAGAGGATTGCTCTACGTTATCGTATCGTGAAATTATCGCAATTAGATAATCACGATCGTAACTTTGATTACCGTGTAAAGACTATTTTTATGTCGAACCTGAAGCTACTCGAAGATCAAAGGAAGTCTAAAAGAGAAATCAAAAGACACGTATCTTTCAAAATACATGTTCAGTTTGAGCAATAACAGACACGTCGCTTGTAAATTACATCGGCATTGCGAGGAGATAATTTAACATCCAAGTAAGAAACCATTTCGATGATTATCAAAGGAAACGACTTTGAGAAAAACTCGACACGACAGACGCGTAAAAAGAATTTTGTGACGCTGTACGATTAAAACGAACGCAAGCAGAGGAATGCTTCGTCTGATGGAAAGTGGGAAAACAAAATTTCAATCCCTCGTCATTATCTACACGTTGAAAGAAGCTAATCTTGTGAAAGCTCCTCTCTCTTCCTCCTTGAATTTCGTCAGCTTATCTCCTATCAGTTATGATCGCGTTAATTAGCAAAAGTTCTCGAGAAAACGGCTGATTAAATTAAGCACGGCTTCGAATCAATTATTCCGCGGCACAATTTCAATTAGAGCCTCGAGTTTCCTCCTGTTCTCGATTGTGATCGAACGGACACGAACATCTCTATCGTCCGAACAACGGACGTTATCTATGTGCGTCGATCGTACGACATTAATCCTCGATATTAAAAAAAAAAAAGAGAGAGAAAAGGAGAAAGAAAGTAAGCAAATTCATCACCTCGTGACTCGATTCGTGGCAGTGATCTTTTTCAGCAGAAACTTCCATGTTTCTCTTTCTCTCGCTGTTTTCTTTCTGGCCAGCTCACAATATTTCCACTGTAGGTAGACTGTAGGAGAACGCTGTTCACTTGGCACAATGTAATTGAAATTAAAAAAAGGAAGAAGGGGAGAAAGAGAGGCAAAAACAACGCGAGAAAAGGAGATGAAAGCGGGTACGGAAATTCACAATTTTCTAGACGAACTCGTGTCTGTCCTACGCCACCCACGTCGAAACGTACACTGAATTTCAAAACAGCTGCGACCGTGAAACAAGCTTGTATAGATGCCATGTAATTAACTATGGTACGCCGTTTCCCAGTTTCGTTCCGGTTTTTCTCCGAGTTTGTTCGTCCCTTTACGTGAATCTCGCTGCCTGTTTCTCGCAACAGTTTCAAAGGGTCCTTTCCCTGTTTTAAATTTCTTTGCAAACGAAATGGTTCTCTAACGGAATTTCTTAAATGCTTATCGGATTTCAATTTCTGTTCGTGCTCTGACGTGTCTTTGGTGTTTGACTTGTATTAATTACGTAATTATATTATATTACGTTGCCAGACTCGTTGGATTCGTTGGATGCAACAACGTAAACGTTATTGCATCGATTCCCCTTTATTAATATTTATACTATTGGTTCATTATTTACCACAAGAATATAAACTATAGATTTTTATATATATCGATATTTCTACTACTATTATATATATTTCAATACTTATATATATATATATATTACTATTATATAAGTACTATTATATTTCGATACTTATATATATCGATTCCACTTTATTAATATTTATACTATTGGTTCATTATTTACCACAGGAATATAAACTGTAGATTTTCGAATTAAATAATTTCTCCCTCGTGGTTCTACTCTTCTTCAAGTACTTATATAGATATATACACACACACACACACATATATATATATATATAGTCCTCGACTAGAAATGGAAATTCCAAAGTGAAATTTTCCGAGAACTGATCGTGACGAAAAGTTGCTGCGTATCGATTTTTCAGTCTTTGTCGTCGCCTTTCGTTCACCAACACACGTACGTTTTATTTACGAGAAGATCATCCACAGTTCGCTTTACATAATTGAGGGAGTCGCTCGAGAAGCAGCGATAAACCCACCCACTTGCCGATGACGAAGAAGCGGAGTGAATTTTGTCTTTGAGCTTCAGGCGAGCCGTGAAATCAATTAAACGATCTGTTACAGATAAATTTTCACTTCCTCCGACTTAATGAATATCTCGGCGACTGGCTGATTGAATATTCACGAATTACGCCGCGCGAAAACGGAATCTTTTCGGGTAAATTTGTTCCGTCGATCTGGGTCGAGATCGAATACATTTCGCTGAAAAGCAAGCGTCGATAAGAGTCGGCAGAGAGACAGAGAGACAAACATTCAGATTTCCAAATTCCTTGAATGTTCAACTTTCGATTCACGAAATTATTCCTCACATATCGAAGCTTTCAAATCCTCAAATTCGAACTTTCTGTTCCAAAGCGTCGAAAGAGGCAAAAATTATCGTCGAAAATTCCCCGCTACGTTATGCACCATAACGCTCCACGTGAACGCTTGAACCCATAAAACACAACATCTACTAAAAAACCGTATCTACTGCCCCTGTTTCGCCGCAAATTTCCAACTTCCACCCCGCGTGTGTAGCGTTATAACCGAAAGGACTGTCTCCATTCACTTTACACCCTCCGTCCAAAAAACTTGGCCTCGTCAAAATTTTATGGGCCGGCTGATCGTGGCGAGACATTAGCGTGACCGTCGATCGGCTCTTGTTAACGGCACGTGCGAACAACTGTAAATCAGGGCCACCTGTTCGCAACCGGCAGCATACTCTCGTTGTCGCTCCCTCCGAAACCATGTGGGAAGGGGGAGGGCTCGGTTTAAGACCGTCGTGTTCCACGGCAATGGCCGTCCTCGAACTTTACCCACCTGTCCTGATAATGTCGGTTAATATCATGTAAATTGTAATTAATATTCATAAAGTTAATTCGCCACCGGCGCTGCCGGTTCGAACACCGTCACGAGCCACCCACCAACTTTTAGGAGAGAATTTACGATCGCGACGGTACGTACGTACGTACATACGTATTTCGGCTGGCGGGGGCCAGCCACGAACCGGTTCTGATCGTCGCTCGGATAAACCCACGTACATAGCTAGTAGCAGGCTCGCTGCTTTGCAAAATAAATCGTCCAACCGCGAGAGCTACGAGATTTATCGCGGAATTATAAAGAACCGTCGCTTGCGATGCTCGTTCAGTGGCTATCCACTTCGGACTTTGTGATAAATCGTTCGACAGCTTTTCTGATGTCTCGTCGAACCGATACACTCGATACAGGCTCGATACTACGCTCTTCCGTGGATCCAACGCGCCGCGACAAGCTTTCGCCGATTGACGCCTCGATGTTATCGAAGGGAAGACGCTTTGTTGCCGATACACGTTGTGTGCTTCTTCTTTCTAGTTTTCCTCCCTCGAACTCCCACTTCTTTCGAACAAATCAAGGATAATATAAATTCCAGTGAAAATTTAAAATCCCGTTCTCCGAGTAATGCAATCGTTTGCCTTGGCGGGCTTCCACGCCTGACCTGGGCAAGGCAGGAAATTACAATTACAATTCTCTCGACCGTCCAATCTACGGTTCAACGTACGGTTCAGCTGCATCTCTGGAAAATGCTTTCCACGCGCCGACGAATAAGTAATTCCTGGAATTTGTCAGCAAGAGGTTGCAATAACGTCTCATTACGAGGACGCGGATAGGATTTTCCTCTTCTCCTCACGCTCCTGCCGCGGGGTGCAACGCGTCGAAACGCGTGGGGCGCAACGCGCGACGCGCACGTATTTCCCTCTTATTGAGTTATCCAATCCGGAAATCTTGAAGAATCCTTTTCGCGTCTCGTCCACGGACCACGTGCGCACATTTCTTCCGACGCGACGCGACGCGACACGGATAATGAAAAATTCCGCACGACAATGAGACACGTAGACGCGTTCGCGTAGCTCGAACTGGAAATGCACCGCCGACTAATTTAATTAAATAATAACAAAGGAACAACTTCAATCTCGCTGCGTTCGTCCGCGTTAAATTATCTCGTGTTTTTCGTGCTTCCCTCGGCTGCCGCTGGCCTCCCTTTGGGATACGCGGGTAATTTTGAAGTCCGTTGAAATATTAAGGAAACGGAGGCGAAGACACCACTGTGTACCACCGCTAAATTTGTACTCCAGTAATTCAGCAACTGTACGTCGGTGGAGTTAATTTGTATTGCCGGATTGTTTTCTTCTGGCGTTCGTTTCGTTTCGTTTTGCAATTTCTGGTTTATCCTTCGTTTCTTCCTTTCTGCCCGCGTCGATTATACCGCAGAGTTCAAAAGTAAATTCCGAGCAATGAAATTTAACACTCCGCCGACTGTGGACCGCGATCTTTTCGAATTCGATATTAGTGTCTCCAATGCCATCTTTTAAACGAATCGACTATTGTTGTCGGTGGAAATTGAACGAACTTACAAGACTTTCGAACACTAGAACTACCAAAATGGTCAAAACGATCAATTTGGAACTTTTCTGTGGAAATTTTGTATATTTATAATAATAATGTACTTTCAGAGACGAGTGCTCTTTGTTGTATCCTGTAATTTTTATCCTGCCCCTTTCATTCTCATTTCTCTGTTACAAACTTTACACTTTGAGTAGTATTAAGCGGAGGATCTCTGAAAAAATTGACCATAGAAAATCTTTATTGAAATTTTGACGATAAAATCTCCGACATCCTTACGAGTAGAACCAGCAAAATTTTAGGCTCTATTATTTAATCTACTAATTAGGCTGCTAATTTTAATAACGCATCGTCGCCGAGTGGCAAATATTCAACGGTTCAAGATAAGATTCATCAAACTTACATCTCTCTTACGTATTTTGTATTCTACTCGGCGTTTGCGAAAGGAATCCAGTCTTAGAAATCATGACAAAAGATTTGATTTTGGCAAAGTAGCAAAGCGTGTTACAATCCCCTCGATGGAAATATATACTAAAGTACTTCTTCCTCAATTTCAAATCATTTTCGTCTTTCAGTGAAAGCGTGCGCAATACAACGAAGAAAAGAAATTGGCGTGCGGAGAAATTGAAACTCACCATGGATCGCGAGGGTCGGGCAGTGTTCTGTGAACAGAAATCAGGTCGCTGACGTACTGATTGAACGCGTTGTTTAGCCATCCGTCGTCGACAAGTTTTTTAATTTCGGCAGTCAGATTCGTCGGCAGGATTACCGGTCTTCCCATTTCTCCAGGCGCGCTCGAGTCCGGCTCGCGGGGAGCGACGAGCACACCGCCGCCTGAAATTCAGAGAAAACAAAACGGTAAAACGGACGATGGTTCGAACGAATCGCTTTTTCATTAACTCGAGCAGGGCGAACAAGCTGGAAAGTAAAGTAAAAAACTTGCTCCTTTTTCAACAAACTTTAGCGATACACAAGCGTTTCTTCATATCTGAACTCGAGCAAAAGAGTTACGTCCCGATAGTTCATAACGTCCGGCTATGAAGTTTTAATAGTTGGAGGCACTTATTAATATTCAACGCACGCGAGCGAATTTCTCGCGTTCTAATGCGTTTCGTAACGATTAAACGTCAGACGAAATTTCGAGCAATATGCTAATGTTGAATTCACGACGTAAAACGTGGGAGATTACATCTCCATTCATCTGATAAATATTAAATATTAAAGTTTTCTAATTTCCTGAAGCACGGGGGCAAATTCACAGAAAGTAGCGAGCGGAGCAATCGATAAAAAAAATTGAAATGTGCTATTTGTGTGACTCTTGAGAAATCCCCTCGGGTGGCGCTTCCCTTTGAAGAATTTTGAATTTCTGTAAGTTTCAATTTTGAGACTGACACTGACTGACATTCCGTGTGGCTTTTGCACTTGTGGGATTATAACGCCAGATCTCTTGCACATTCATATTCCAAATGAGACTGATAACACTGAAACTAGTCTAGTAGCTCGTTAACAAGATGAATTAGAATTAATTCTTGGTGAAACGTTGATGAAAGAGGGGAAAGAGTCGCCGCCATTCACTGTTGGCGAGATGAATTTTCTTGCGAGTTGCAAATTCAAATTTTGCAACTGACGAAAGATGGGAAATAAATGACGGGCGAGGCGAGATCATTCGTAAAAAGAAAATTCCAAAGCGTCATTGACAGTTATTGCTTGGTATTCGCTTGGCTCGTGCTTCACCGTTGCTACCGAAACAAAGTCATCCACTTTCCGAAAGCCAATTTCTGGCTGGCGAGAGCAGCGACACGCGGCAAACGGACGAAATGCAAAACGAGGCCAAAGGAAGTGGTCGATGCAGAAAACGAAGGCAGTAGAAAACGGAAGACGGCGGTGAATTGAATTTTCAGAAAAACGTATCTCGAGAGCGTGGCTGTCTCCTTTTCTAAGGGGTTTCGGCTCGCACAAACTCGACTTTTATTCTGCTGCGTCCTATCGGCAGCCAGGACGACGCGGTCAAAATGGCGGTAGGCGCGAGGCCTCGAGAAATTCGTTGCTCAGTTTCTCCTCGCGCCTCGTCTTGCTCTCGTCTCGGAAATAATTCCACCCTGGTCGAGCGGAGAGCTCGAGAGGTGGGCCCCGGTGCGCGCGATACGGCAATAAAGAGCACGACAAATTGCTTTAGAACGGCGGCGTGCAGCAGCCCGCCGCCAACTTCGCCACGGTGAAACTACCCTCGTGCATCAACCCTCCTCCCACCCTCTTCCTTTGACTCTCTTTCGAAATTCCGGTTGCAACCTTTTCTTTGTTCCGACTGAACGCCGCCAAGGGACCCGCGGAAAATATGGCTCTTCTTACTCTCCAGTTCTTCTTTTTTTTCTTTTCTTTTCTTTTCTGTTCTTTTCTTTTCTTTCTTGCACGATGATCTCGACGACGATCCAAGGACACACAGTGAATAAAAGACTAATGTTAAGGACAGTCGCCGACCGATCGATCGTATATCTTTGCTTATATCCCTTGGGGTTCGAAGGACCATTCACTGATGTGGGAAATGAACAACTATGATGGATCTTTGACCTTCATTTGACTTTTTGACTATTACTTTAATTTCTTGCAACTTTTCTGACTAACTGTTTAACTGCGTGATGATTATTACTACTTCTGATGTAAAAACCACAACTTGTAACAACTGCTTGATTTGACTAACTTTCCATTTTTTATAATAAACTTTGGATTAATCTTGTCAGGATCAGTCAGGAAAAGATCACCCATAAGCATTCTTGTGAAAACGATCCCGTTGCATATACAATCCCTCAAGTACGCACTTGTTATGACATGGTAATCTCTACAAGAAAGACCTCATCGTAGGTCTCATAGCTGATCCAAATTTATAGGCATTGTCTGGAGTTTTCTAAATGGTCAAATCTAACAACTAATTATCAACGTGACCTTGGCGAGTTTGAAAAGACGAGAACAAGAGAAGACTCGCACGGAGTTTCACACTTTTCTTTCCCTACAGATCAATTACCTTGCTCCGGGCCGGCTTGGATCAGTTTAGGCTTGGGTTGCGCGTTGAACGGCGTCTCTTTTCGAAGAGCCGCGGCTGCAGGCACGAAACCGGTGGCCATTTGAGGCGCTGCAACGCCGGACGGTGCCAAGCCCTGTACAGCTGCGTTCGCACGATCCTCCGTGTACAAGAGGAAGCAGACGGTGGCCCAGACCGCTGTGGCTAGAATGGCCACTTTCAGCCACAGGGATCTCCTCCTCGGGAAACCCATGCTTGACTCTCAGCCTGAACTTGGCCCCTTTTGGTATCCACAGCTCCTCGTCGCCTGTTGTCCCTTCGTTGTTCGAGCACGGTTCGATTGAATATCGTTCTTCAGCCGGCTCGAGAGGTCGCGTTACCTCAGCAACATCCTCTCGCTTCGTTCTGTCTTGTCTTCTCGCAAATTTGCTTCGTGTCTTCTTCGAGCGGGTCGACTTGGATTGGTCGCTGACTTGTCCACTTGGTGCGTGGAAAGGTTTGTGGAAAAAAAGGTTCAACTAGGATAAAATACGGCAAAGGGTCTCGTCGATCATGCTCGATCGACACCTGCTACGTCTTGGCCGAGACAGCATCATCGTCGCGCCTTCATTTCGCTTTGATATGCTTCGTTGGATTGGTCGACGGTTGACTGATGCTCGCAGCAACGGTTTCAAAGAGACGATATGAGTTGATATGTACGTGTGTTTTCTGTTTGGATTCCTCCGAGTATCACCGCATGGTTTTACCTGAAAAATCAAATAGCAACAGATTAGTTCAAGCGATACACTTGGAAAATTCAGTTCAACTTGGAAATGATCGGCAGAGCTACCGAGAGACGTTTAATTTATTTGATTATTTTGAGTCAAACGTCTCTTTTAGAAAACCATAATACCGGAATAGAAGGCTCGTTTCGACGGTCTATCGAAGAATGAAACGCTAGTCTAAGAAGCTGTTTTGTTCTGGTTGACTCTCCACTTTCCTAGATTATTTAGCAGTCGATCGTTCCGACGTTCGTCGTGGTCTTTCGTTATCCTATCTCCGGTTCCAACGCGGAAAACTTTAACGAGACGTTCGCGACTTTAACGAAACGAACAACTACCCAAATTTAATTTAAAGACAATAATTCACGACAAAATGTATTCGAATTTCTTGCCGAGAATCGCGACAAATTCTCCCATTTTCTTTCAAATTTGGTAAATAACGTAACGACGACGCATTGTTAAAATAGCAAGGTTCTCTGTTCGAGGAGTTGATAAAGTACACTTGGAAACAGGGTTACGTAGCGAAACCCGATAAGAAGTGCAAACTTGATTAATCAGTCGTCTCACGTCGGAACTTTTATTAATCCAGTTAAAATCTGGGCTGCTGATGAAGAAACTTGCTTCGTCGTGAACTTTCCACCTTAATTAACGCAAAAATCAGCAATTTGTGTATTTTCACGGCTGACAAAGACAGGGGATGGTGGAGAAAGAGGGTGGAGATAGGGATGAGAAATTAGAAGGAATTAATAGAACGGCTGGTATCGAAGGAGATTTACAAGGGGCAAAACCGAGAGAACCCCACGAAATATTTACCAAAGACATATTTGCGGTGTAGCGGAGCAACGTGTCTAGGAGATACGTCCATAAATTAACTTAGTCGAAGTAATTGAGTAATACATCAGCAGCCGGGAGATTTCATTAACCAAAGTAAATCATCGTTTGCAGCGAAACTTTTGAATCATAAGCGTTTGGAGGTCTAACAAAAATTTCGTTGAACTCTCATCGAACGATTCTCTCGAAATTGCATCCGAAATAAAAGTAAACCAAATAAAATAAAAAAAAAAGCTAATATTTTTCTTCTATCTCACTGTCAATCTATAAATTTAAAACGATTCTCCGATTCAGCGAGTCACACAACGTAACGTTCCAATTCGAAAGGGTATTTTTTATTCAGCGTTGTAAATTAAATATTTATGTCGGTTTAATTGATTCGCCCGACATTCGAATAGATCTTTTTCGCGTTCATTGAAAGTTTTGAATAACGCTTCTATTTTCTACTTTGGGGATAAAATATGCAAACACTCTCTAAACAAAACGTTACTTTCTTATTCAATTACGCTCCGAATCGATTGTGGGACTATTCCCGGCCCCGTGTTTCTGTCCACTGCGATCATCCGTTATTTAGCCACCCTTTAAATCAATGTTCAACTATTTAATCGCTCTCTAATTTAATCGTTCAATATTTAATCATTTTCCAGCGGAATCGGCTGCCGCTCAATTATTCTCTGACGCAACAACGAAATTATCACCAAATTTACCCATAACTTGATCATCGGCAGTTATCGTTACGTTTCGTCGTTTCAAAACGACGGTGAGATAAAGCTCGATCATCGTCAGTCCAATTTTCTACACTCTTGCAACGTTTAATCCGTAGTGACAAATTTAAAAGAAAGAAAAAAAATAATGGCAACAAACGTGCAACGATAATTTCAAAGTCAGAGCGCGATAATTTCCAAGGGGGACGAGTCGAGAGTGAAAGAAAGAGAAGAGATCCACGGATTCGTCAAGCAGAACGAATTACGGTAAAACTTTGAAACACAGCGCTTATTATCGCGATTCGAAGGCGCGCGTATCGTACGGTTCTCAAACATAAATGTTGGGGAACACGTTCGATGCGGAGCCGATGCCAGGAATAACGTAAGCAAGGAACGTGCTAATGGTGCCATGACTGGCGAAACATTACGCGGATTGCGAAAAAAAGAGAAGAAGAATGAGCCGGGCCGCGGCAATCTTCGGCCGTAATCCGGCATTAGAATGCCCGTAGTTCGCCACTGGAAAACAAAAGATACGAGCTGCACGCGTATTCACCGCGCCAGCATCGTGTTGTACCGTTACCAGCGCGATGCATCGCAACTCGATGCGTTCGAGTCCGGCTGCATTCCAAAAATTTCTACCGTCCTTTGCCTCCCGTAAAACGACGATAATCTTCTTCTTCTTCTTCTTCTTCGAGGAGATGGTTCCTAGATCAAATTGCAACATAAATGCAGTCGTTGCTACGTACGAGAAAAAAAATTGAGAAATTTTCTTTTCCAACCGTTCTTTATAGCTCAAACCATATCGATCTTGCAACTTGGTCCATGCACGAAGGATGTTAAAGGCGATAATATGTTGGCGTAAACTCGAGCAAAATGCGTGACAAGGACGTGTGTAAGCCCGAGGCGATCCACCTTGGCGGAACGAGATTGTTCCATTCGGGGGCTCGTTAGGCGGATAATATGCGACTAGTCGCGGCGACAATGAGATTAAATTCTGCTTCATAGGACCGAGCCCCGAGAGACGGGCAATTTTGCCGGCGTATTTCAATTAAACAAGCCCGCGCGCGATAACACGACTGAATTACGATTTTCCTGGCGACGCGAGGCGACGCCGCGCTCCGGCGTCCCGCGAGCGGATTCGCGCGGATCCTGACGCGCGCGGATGGATACCGTGCAGCGTTAACGAAGTTTCGCGTCGCCCGACAATTTTCCGTTCAGGATCGGCAAGACTGTTTCTGAAATGTCTTGCAAGAACATGAAGCAAGTTACCGACAGAATTTCGGAGAAGGCTTCAACGATGAATTAATAGACAGTGAAGAATTTGTCGGAGAATAAATAATTTATACTGCCTTCGTACCAAAATAAATGTCCACGTTATGTATTTACTTTATATGCGTTTTAATGCCCATCATACTAAACAAAATTAATGATTTCCCAATATTATTAAATTTGTAATTTTATAGGGACTAAATTTTTATTTCTAAGGTTATATCGCGAAATATATATATATATATATATATATATATATATAAAATTTAACTTTTTTGTAAAATTTAAATAAAATTTTTTATTTTCGTTAGTAAAAAGAAATATTTTTTTTTTAAACGAACAAAGAGAAGATGTTTTACAATGTCTTCTTAAATATTATACATGAAAAATATTTACGAAGGAGGAAACGATCATAAACTACCACATTTTGCCAAAATTATTATAGATTACGCTCTAGCCAGGCATTTCCAAGAAATGTCATTCGTAATAAAGAAGCAATTGGAATTGCTCGGCAAATTGTTGATAATTGGGCATATTTTTGTCGTGTTCGTAGTTCTTAGTTGTAAGAATACTTAAATGTACAATGTCATTAAAAGACAAGTTAACAAAATAAATCAAATTATACATTCTGAAAAGCGGATATTTACAAATATAACGTATAAATGAGAGGGAGTATAAATAAAAGCCAGTGATTCTTCGTTGGTACGACAGAATTTCCGGTTCGGATAAGTGGATTCAGCCAGTTCGGGGTTCTGTTCGTTTAATCGGGTATTGACTGAAATTTGCTTCGAATAAATGGAGTTCGTGTAAAGTTTTACCGTGTACAGATACTTCAAATTTAATCGAAACGAACGTACCACATTTTACATTATCTATGATCCCAGTGTTCGAAACGTATATCTATATACTCAGATTTCTGTGTGCATGTGTTTTGAGAATATTGCTATCGTGTATTAACTAGATTCATAATGAATCGCCGAAATAAACGTTGATGCAATTGGGAATGTTGCCAGATATTAATTCCTTCAATTCGATTAGTGCTGCAGATAGAAAAATACATAATTTTTGTATCGTTCTCGTGTTTGAATATTTCAGTGTAAGCGATCGATACGTATTAAACCGGGTCCGAAATATTTTACAAACAATCTCTGTTCGGTCACTGGAATACCACTGGAAAATGATCGGTCGCAAAATTAACGACGTACATAATTAATCTTGTGTTTCTTTGTGCACTGAAACATACGCGGTCGTTCCATTGAAATTTGTGACATTTTCGCGGGAAATTTAATTGGCCGGAACGAGTATTTAATTGGCACGAGTGACCATTTAATAGATTTCATTTTCACGTTACGCGCGAACTTGTCGTCGAAAGGTTCTTTCGCGCAAATCCTGTTTTCGTTCTCTTCTTTTTTTTTTTTTCTTTTTTTGTTTCGTTCCTCGTTGTCATTTTTATGCAACAAAAATTTACATTAAATAGCAGAAAAATGATACATCGTTTATCGTATTTCGTGCAAGTGAAACACGCGCTGTGCAGAACATAACGCAAAACATGCGACGTTTAATTAGAACGAGACGATAGAAAATCGTGTTCTGCTTTCAACGAATCGCTCTAATCGATACGTGATTTAGCGTTTGCATGCGAAATATTAGAATGCACGCGGGCACACGGGCAGCTCGACCTACATCGAGCGTCTACGAGCCACGCAAAAACATGGACACAACGAGCTTACATGATTTCGCGTTACACGACAAGAAGGAATAAATCCTCTTTAATCGGACATCCTATCTCTTCGATTATTCTTCCATGTTTGACGTCGACACTGTTGTGCTTGTACATTTTTAAACGTGAATTTATACTGACCCTCCACAACCGTAATACCTAAATTACCACACTCTTGGCTAAATCGGACTTCTTTCGACCGGTTTGATTATTTCAACGCTAAATCGTACTTGACGTATTCGTTGAACCTCGAGTCGTTGGTTTCCAGTTTCTCGTAAAAATGAAAATGACAATTGAACACGTAATCTCGATGATTGTATAATAACTGCTCGAATGAAAGAAAAGGAAAAGAGGGGAACGATACTTTTTATAACGTGGGGATTCAATTATTTATCGAAATGATGTCGTGTATCAATGAACGTGTTGCAGGAAGTAAATGTCTGTATGGAAATGGAAATATACGTCGTAACTAATTTGATGCAAATACGAGGTGAATGTTAGTTTAATAGTATCAAAAGCGTGTCGTGTTAAAACGCAACGATGTGATTCATACAGTTATTATTTCCTACTGAATAGCTATCTGTACATCTGCTGTATCGCTAATTCCCTCGTTCGTAAATTATCTCTCTCGCGTTAAATGCACCGTTTCTCGCTCGAGGCACTGGCTACAACCGACCGCTTGTAACCGATCTTCTCGCAAACGATCTGCAAGAACACAATACGATCCACGGAAGAATGGGAACTACGCGTTCCCCTCCCTCGAAATCTAGAAATTTCGGAATTTTCTCTGAAAATTCTCTCTCGCTTACGGCACGTGGACTTGGTTCAAAATTCATTTGTAACTCTCTGATTGTACAAGATAAAAAAAAAAGTCAGCCACTGAGACACTGATTGCGAGTGAAAGAGCTATTTTGGCTCGAGAGTAATCGTTTCCTCCCTCTGTTTTCAAAGTGGCAACCGCGGTTACGCAGTCCTGTCGAGAGACAGAGAGAGAGAAAGAGAAAGAGAAAGAGAGACACGTATCTCGACACGAATCGGAATTGTTGGCGATAAGCGAGCCTTGTGTTGGCTTTCCGAGAAAACTTTCGCGGTGCACGCAATCTCGGAAATTGTCTAAAGTCGTCGGTAGTCGCCGCGTCGCGTCGTATTGGAGGATCGAGCGTACCGTAGGCATTCGAAATGGCACTGCGGGTTGATGGCGAAACGACGAAGGAGAGGCCAGAAAGAAGAGAAGATCCTCGAAGCGGAAAGCTTTGTGGGAAAGCTCGACTGTGTGCGCGTTACGCGTGCACATGTACATACGTTCGACGCGATTCTGAGGATTTGCGAAAAGGCAACGGGCTTCCGCTCGATGACCGGCCGTTGAATATGTTTCTGGCCGTGCTTGAGTATGCCGAGTGGGTTTTTCTTCGGGAACGCAAGAAGCCTCTCTCTCTTTCTATCTATGAATAATTAAATATTGCTCTCGCGTACGGTGCTCTGGACAAAAAAAAAAAAAAAAAAAAATAACGAAAATACGCTAGATACATGCACGCAATTTAAAATCACTCGTTTCTATTCTTTTGCAAACACACATCGACGTATTCCGTCTAACACGAACTTGACACGGCAACGACCATTATCCACGGCGTATTTCCAATAAAGTCGAAAGAAAACAATTTCTATCCAATACAACAACGATCGAAGATTTCTCCCCGAGTCGTTCACGCGGAAAACCGTTTCCCTCTCTCGGTCGCGAAAAGTGTCGTCGATGGTAACGGCCACTAAAAACCGAACGAACCGAACCACTTCGCCACGTACGTTTCTGGCAGTCGTTCGTTCGTTCGTTCGTTCGTTCTTCCTCCAACAGACACTTTTCTCCCCTTGGCAGACACGTGCGGCTACTCGAGACAGGCTGGTCCCCTCCTCCACTTTACCGAAAAATGGAGCCGTGTGACAGCCGTGGACGAAAGGAACGAGCGCTGGCTCGCTCGACGAGAAATTGTTCCGCTCGATTGCTGGAAATATAATAATCCCACGATGAACGGCAATCGGCTGCCATTGCGTTCGCCCGATATTTCGCCAATCCTTCCTCAATTGCGTTTTATCGAAATTGTGTTTTGGACGGAATCCTGATCAAACGAAATTAACTGAACGAAACGCGTAAATCAGAGGTGGCTAACTGGCGGCCCGCGAGACCTTTGCCCCCACTTTCCTGATCGCTACCCCCTCCACTGCACCGATCTCTCCATTTGCTTAGTATGAAAATAGGGATTGAAAAAGTGAGGCATGGAAATTTCAATGAAGAGAATAAAATTTGCACCGTCATTGTTATTTGCTTTGCTGGCTCGATGCCACCTTGATTTGAACACAGAACTGTCTGCCTTACATTTTATGGAAAATACGCTTGGACAGAAACGCTAAAATTAATCGCGTCTTGTCGCAGATTAATTCTAAGCGTGCGACGTGCGTAATACAAGGTACAGAGGAGAACGATCGCGATTAATTATTTCTAACGCAAAGCTTTACCCTATTTTACGCGGCGCGGGTTAATCGCGCGTAAATTGAAATTCACGCCACTACGCACTGTAGCAAAGTCAATTTTGAATCACGCAACTGTTCCCACTTATTTAATATCCTGCAACAGCAGCAACAGCAGCAGCAGCAGCAACGGCGAACGTTCGAATCACCTATTTCAAACAACCGCGTGCTCATCCGCGCAACGAAATAATCGAGTCTCGCGTCACGTTGCGCGCCTCCATTTCGTAACAATCATCGCCAGGCATCGTGTTCCTCTCGTCTTCCGCCGTTTCGCGCGTCTAGATCTACGCGAACAAGCCGAACCGCAACTTTGGCAACCGCGTCGAACCGATTCTGTTTAACCGAGTTTCCTTGTAAACACCGACAACTGATTCTCCCCGCGCGAACCAGTCACGCGAAGAAAAGGATTTTCGCTGGTGAATTTCCTCCGCAACGTGACACACGTTAGATTACACGCTCTCGAGTAGTTTGCGAAACTCCTCGCTTGCTTTTTCCACTCTTTATCTCCCGACTCGTTCTTTCTTTTATTGCCGCGGCCCAGGTTCCACCGAGGTTTCGCCACGCCCAGGATAACATCTCGCGTGGTCGCGTGTTCCTGTTTATTCGCCTTCCGCTTTCAACCAGGCACTTCCAACCCTTGTTAAAACCACGCCGTAATGGACGTACGTACGTATGTACACACATGCTGTGGCGCGGCGTTTCGAGAATTTCCATTTCCAAACGAGCGATCCTAGCTCTCGATAGGTATCGATATCGACAGGGATTACAGGGGAACCGAGATATTCCCCGAATTTGCAAGGAGTTTCGTTCCTGAATGAAACGGGTCGTGAAAGAAAGTGGATGTGTGTGTATGTGTGTGTGTGTGTGTGTGTAGTTTAGAAATTTACCGCAACTCTTTTCAATCCTCCGTTTTGAGATCGACACGAGACGACCGACGAGAGAGAAATGTTTCGAGGAAAATCCGTGGAATTACGAAGATTAGAAATTTACTTGTTTCTCTTTGACAAACTAACTAATTCTATCCTTGTTCTTTCTTTTCGTTTCTGGAAAAAACTGAGTACACACAATGCAGCGAAAGTTGTTGCGCCGGATAGAAGACTGAAAATTGCGCGGCTGTGCGTGTTTTCGGTTACGATGCAAATTACGAATAATCGTCGACTACAGCTTGCGCGATGCGCGTCATGGGGAGAGCGTAAAAGGTCAAAGGGTGCTGCAAGTGAAACTGAAAATCCAGGAATTTTCTCTTTAAATATCCCCTCCCTGTCCCAGCTCCGTACTTCGTTCTTCCTTTCTAAAAATATTTTCTAAAGCCTGACTTCGAATTTCTTTCTTCGAAAGAAAAGAAGAGGAAAACTAGACTCTGGAAACGTTGTGTTACAAATGTACCTAACCGTCGCCGTAAACGGGACGTAACGTTCTCGGTGCAATTCCAAGTTCTCCAAACTTGAAATCTTGTCGGTTGGAAAGGCGAAATGTTCGCCGTAAGAGCGAAACCGGGGGGTCCCGACGAGCGATGGAACGAGCGGTTCGAGCCGGTAAGAAAATAAGCCGACGCCTGGCTTCGACACGGCGTACTACGCGAAGGGAAGAGAAAAGCGAGGGGACAAGAGCGCGAAGGAAGAAAGAAGAGAAAAAAAAGATTTCGAATCTGCATGAGACTCGGTGTAAGGCAGATTGGAAAAACAATCGGAAACGTTCGAGAGGGAGGCGCGTGAAACGCGCGTGCAACAGCTCTGGCGCGGTGGCCGAGAGAGAAGATGAAAGTAAATCGGAGCTTTTCTTTCTCACTGGAGAGGAAGAGAGAGAGAGAGGGGCGACTCGTCTCTTTATTCGTTGCTCAAGCCTTAAGCTTCCTCTTTGTACCCTTCTGTTTCTCTTCTGTTTCCGTTTCTGCTCCCTAATTCGAGCAAAGTTCGCGAAACGAGGGTCAATATTGTTCTTTTTGGACGCGTGTTAAAAGTTTCCTTCTTTCCTTTCGTTTCCTGCTTCCGGGGCGAGCCCGGAGAAGGCCATTCGTGGCCCCTTCTCTCGAATAATAGAGTTAACGAGCGCGAGTGCTTTCGCCAAGACTACGCTTCCCGCTGTCAAATTTCTTTTCTTTTTTTCTTTCCTCTCTGTTTTCTTTCCTTCTTTTTTTTTTCGCGAGTATTTGGTGTCACGTTATTTTCCGGTAATGGGAAAACGAGTTCTTTTGAATCTTCCACATGTCTGTTTGAAAAAAAAAAAAAAATGCCTAAATAACGATTCGACGGTACAAAAAGTGGCTGAGGCGAAAAAGGAAGAGCGTAATTTCAGCTTTGAGAGATATCGGGAACGGTACGCTACATGCGTCACGTTCAGATTTTTTGATTTTTTCTTTTTTTAATTTTTTTTTTAATTTTTTTTTTTTTGTCCAAAGGTCACGTACGCGGATATCCTTTTTTATTTTAGTTGCTTTTTCAACGGATTTTTTTTTTATTCCCTTTTTCTGTCATTTCTATGAATTTGAATTAAATAGAATACGAATAAAACCAAAAAGGTACCATTTGTAACTTTGAGCTTTAAACGTTTCGTTCCCGAAAAAAAGCTAAAAGGGTTAATGTCATTACTTTGCACGCAAAAGAAAACTCTTAAAAAAGGCGCGAAAAAAAATTAATAAAAATAAAAATAAAATAAAACACGTATGTACGTACATATATTTGATATTTCGGAAATTCCCGCGCTGCGAGAAGAAACACGCGTTTTTCGAAGATGAAATTAATCACGTTCGAAAATGGAACGGGGCAAAAATTCGTTCGGATAAAGCGCGAAAGATAAAATGTGTTTTTATTTACTTTGTGATTACACGCGGTGAAAATCGTCGGACTTGTCCAAACAATCGGAAATTCGTCGCGATATTTATTCAAATCCTGCGCAGTTGACGATGAAATGATTTTTGCAATTGTTAAATATTTGCTTTAAATATTCTACTATCAACGCCACACGTAATCGCTCCGCGATATTATACATTTATTTTGCCAAAAATACGAATGTTTTATTTATATTCGGCGCGATTACTTCACAGTCAATCTATTGCAATCGAGTTGCTGCAAATTTCCTCGATATGTACATGACGCATTTTCCAAAAATGTTAGATTTTTCATTAAACGGCGAGTACTTTGAAAAATCGTTGAACGTATGTTATGTTTATGACTTTTCGAATAACTAAACATTAGTAAAAAAAAAAATTGCTCTGATCCTTTTTCATTAGGTGCTCGATGCAAACATGATCCACGATCGTACAGGGAAAGAGAGAAAGAGAGAGAGGAAATGAAAGAGGTGCGTAAAGTTTCGCTTCGAAAATGAAAACTTGATTAACGAAGAGTTATCGCGCCATGTTTGCTCCTGTTGGAGTGAGTATGAAAACTGTGGTCTCTTGAGCTTTCGAAAAAAAAACAAACGAGAGATGAAACACAGCTTCGGAATGGCCACGCTTTTAGAGATATCATTCGTTTAGATCTCGTTCAATTCGTAGCTTTTTAATTTAGATTTAGAGTTAGGAAACAGGACGGATACAACCGTTGTTTCGAAATATTTCGTAGTTAAAGAGAGGACTCTCTCGACTCGTCGCTGCCGCTTCAAAAATTTACAGTTAGTTAGTCACCTCGCGTAGGAGTTTTCAATATCGTCGATACAGCAATCTTCGAATTGCGTATTTCACAACTATCATCGCTGTTATTGCGTTGCGTTAATATTAATTACACGTTACATTACACGTATATCATAATACTAATAACGAGATTCTCATACCACCCCAAAAGGCTCGATATCGAATCAGGCAGAAATTAATTCGACGCGATAATTGTTCGAAAATATTTAAATAGATCTCCCGGACGTAACATTAATTTCACAAGAGTCATTATCGCGCGCCTAATGCGCGTTTATTCCGCGGTATTCAAATGAAATATTTTCCGAAACGAAGTCGAGCTTTTTTTTTTTATCACAGATCAGAAGAATCAACATTTTCCGGGAAATTTACGTGACTACAACACCTCGAATAAATTTTTGAGGAAAGATAATGCAAATTGTTCTTTTTTGTTTTTTGCACACACTGAAAATTTATACACAACGCGGCGAACTTTATTCGAACGATATTCAAATGGCAATACGTCTCGCTTTTCTGGTACTCGGCGAATAGATTTTGCTTCGGCCTCGTATTTATTCCATGTTAAACGAATTTATTTCACGTTAGGCAACTATGTAGAGTAATCTCGTTGCCTCGGCGTCGTTAACAAACGCCAGGTAGATAACGATCACCGTGTGTCCTCTCTGTCGCGTTTAATCGATTTTGAAACAAATAAAATAACGCGTCGATGAATACATCATTGTTTGCGGAACAACATATTAAACAACAATAAAACCTCGACGTGATTTATTACTCCAAGCAACTTCGTCCGTGTCTAATTGCAAGCGTGTTTCATTGTCTCGTTTATATTTCGATTTCCATTAAAAACAAGTCAATTGTCACGAAAATTGACAAAAATTCCATCATCGCGCGGAAGTTGAAATAGTGATTTCGAAATGATTTCAATTTGTATCTCTAGCCGTGTTAAATAGCCGTCTTCGAAACCTTTCTCGAAATATTTTAGGTGTAAGAAAAAGGCAACGTGTCCAAAACGTGTCGTTCGACGAAACGCTTTGTAGCATGGTTCAAAGGGTCGGAGCACGCCTCTCCTCTATCTTTCGCGCGATAATGAATTTTTAATTTCCACCCGTGTACTTTCTCCCCTTTCCCTGCGCGCCCCCTCTTTTTATTTAGCCGGGCGCGAGCAGGCTAACTGACACGTACACCTCCCCCGCTAAAAACGAGCAGCAGCCATTTAATCAACTTTCGCGACGCTCGTACGATTTCACTTTGCGTTGCTCGAAATCGCGTCACCTTTCAGCCCGCGCGCGTCTAAAGCGTCTAAAGCGCGATCCGTTCAATGAAAGAAAGAAAAAAAAAAGAAAAGCAAACTGCACGGGAGAATCTGCTCTTTCGCGCACAAAGGGACAAACGGAGGCCTGTTCGTTTCGTCAATATTCAATCGTTTCCACGCGCAATAAACTTGCGATTCCTTCGTTTGAATATTTCCTTGAATATTCGTCGAAACAAGGGCAAGACGGGCAACATTCGTTCCAAATCCGGCAAATCGATCCTCGATCGTCTGCGCGATCGACTGTTTCTCTCAAAGTAGTTTGTTCGTCATACGCGCGCAATAAATTTGTTGTTTGGAACTTTTCCTCTCGTTGAAAACATTTCTCGTTTCGATTTGTTGGATTCGACGGAACACTCTGCGACACTCTCCGGTGTTCGTTCCGGCTAAAATAAGCAGAAACTCCCGCAATTCCTGCAATTCGTTTGTCGAGAGACGGGCGAAACTCGAGTGGCATTCGCCGCTGTTGCGTGGCCGAAGAGGAACAACAGAAGTATCTACCAGCGTAGCTGGTGTACGGGAACGGTTTTACGATAATCCTGGGAAAATGTGGACATTAAACGCCCTCTCGGCGAGAATGAAGAACGGCTGCTCATATACCGACGGGCAATAAAGAGTTAACACGGTAACCGCTAATGGAATAATGGACACTCCGAGCGTGCACACAGAGCCCTGGACCATCGCCAAATACGTACTTTCCCTCCGAGCTGTAAACGCTCGGATATGACCTTTTTCACTCTGTGCCATTTTTCTACAGTTCCTAATCTGACTTCCGCCCCTCTCTCCCCCCTGCCCCCGTTCGTTACCCTGCGAATTTTCACCTTCACGCGCAGTAGAGAGCGTGGTAAAAGCCTGGCTCCGATCTGTCCCGGTTACTTTTAATTTAATGTTACGTGGCTTACGTGGAAACCAGGGGATTTGTGATTCTTTCTGATTATTTGTAACGATGATTAAATTGCAAAGAATCTTGCTTGCTCTACTTTTAAATTCGCGAAGATGGCAGACCCCGCGGATAAACGACCGTTTAGTTGCAAACGCGACGCTAGAACTATCAACGATTAAATTTCATAAAATTTCCGTCAGAGACACTAAAGTCGCAAGCTCTCATTTATATGTTTTACGAAAAATTATTTAAATCTTTAGAAATAGCCTCGGGTCTAAAAAAATTAAACAAAAATCATCAAGTGGTCATTTTGACCATTCTGGTAGTTCTAGTGTTAGAAACTATTAAGAACTACGTTAATGTATTATTATTAAGAATTACATTAAGAACACCTCTGGACATTAATGCTACCGACGACCAAAGCACCAAATTTTCCGTCAGAGACACTGAAGTCAAAATAATAGGGAAACTTTATAACACAATGGAGTATACAATCTTTCATTTGTGTATTTCACGAAAAATTACATAAATCTTTAGAAATACATTGTTTCACGTTTATAAAATTATCGATTGGTCATTTTGACCATTTTGGTTAATTCTAGTGTTAACAGAGACGCTGGAAATCTCGACACCCGATGTTCCTTTCCTTCAGTGTCCAATATTTCGCAACGTCACGCGTCATTCCCAAAATATTCTCAAGATAAAATGCCCCGACTCTCGCCTCAGACGACGTAATCCCGGAGAATTAAAATGACGTTTCGTCGTCAAGTCAGACAGCCGAGCACGGCTGATTCCAAGGCAAACGTTTACTCATCGCGACTGTCTCGATTTTAAGCGAGGGATCAGGAAACTTGTTTGCGGAGCAACGCGTAAACTCCGGCGGATGTCGACGTGATACGGGTCACAGGTCGCGAAGCCATTGTCGCTTCGGCGCAAAATCCTTGCATAAGGTCCAGCCCAGAAATTTCTTTTACTCCTATCGCGATTGTTAAAGAAAAAAAAAGAAAATGATCTATCCAGTTGACGAAGTCTGTGCTGAAACACTGGCTAGTTTAATTATTCCAAATGGCGGAATTACGGACGGCAGTTTTACGCGGAGTAGCTCGGGAAGCTCGCGTTTCAATTACACGCGTGCGTTAACGTTTGTTTAAGGGAGAAACCAGGCCACCGATTTTATCGATCGCCACTGGTATCTCGTTGCGAACAATCACGCGTAAAGGATCGCTCCCTCGGAAGGTCATCAAGTCTGTTAATCTACGATTTACCATTCTTTTTATTTTTTTTTTTTTTTTCCTAACTCGAGAATTCTAAAAATCGTTGCACTCTGGCGTAGAGTTTCGACTCTCCGATCCGAAAAATGAACGAGTCGAACGTCGATCGTCGAAAGCCTACGCCACGAAAACCCATGGCCAATCAGTGGGGTACGAGGCAGCGCGTGTAGCTGCGAAATCTCATTTGCACGACAAACGGTCAGAGGGAAATCCGGTGGGACGAGGTAGTCAAACATTGTGCCGTAACGAGCGAAATTAGCGGCGAGCGGAGGCCGAAAAGAGAGAAACGATGCGGCGCGGCTCGGCGCGAAGAGGTGACTCGGGCTTGGAAAGTTGAGCGAAAGTGCGACTTGCGACGCGCGTTTCACGTGAGAGGCGAGATGGAGATGGAGAGCGTGAAGCTGTCTGCGACCGCGACGCGACACGACGCGGCGCGACGCGGTTAATCGAATCTTCACCCGCGGGACGATTCGTGCTCGATTTCACGGGCCGCCGACGCGAGCCTCTTCCGAGAGACACGACGCTAATGAATTTTCGTCGAATTAACGCCGTTACAAAGGAACGAACGCGATGCGGATGCAATTCCTACCGAAGGGAAACGCACTTGCTGCGTTTCTCGCTTCGATGGAGTCAACGCCGGCGACGCTCGATCTGCCCTGAGATTGAACTGAGGATTCAGCTTTTTCCTGACGCGAGGAATGTAAATGAATCATTTACATTCCTCAGATTCAACCTCTCGCTTGTTTAACACTTTCGCTAGCGCCGCCATTGAACCGGACGCCACGCCGAATCATTTCCCGACTATTTCCGTTAATCCGTTTTGAAATGGAATCCTTTTCGAATTTCCTGGTAATATTTTGACAAAGTTTGTCCACGATCTCTTCGCGGCGACGTTCCGGAATTTCGTTTCCATCGGCGTGGTTAATAGATCGTCGTGGTAATCTGTGAGGATGTGACGTCGCGATGTGAAAACGAACGAGGTATTGACAACGGGGACAAAATTGTGTTCCACGGTGGAAATTTGATGGCCGCGCGACACGTGACGATCGATCGAAAAAACACAAGGAATCGAATCGCGATGGGGGAGACCGAACGTCGCCTGTTTTGATTACTTGCGAGACACCACGGGTCCCAAACGTGATTCGAACGCGAAATCGGATTCGTCGGCTGTTTCGGTGTCGATCGCCGATCAAATTCCCCTTCGCGTTCAATACTGCGAACTTTCGTTTCTTCGACAGAGTTTAATTATCAAGAACGATTATAAACACTCTGGTGATTACAAAAGTACAAAAATATTTGAGCAATTGCGACGTGCATTAATGGAAAATCAATAAGTGATAAGTATCGACTTTTGTAGTTGGTCCATTAACAAAATAGGTAATTACACAGCTACCTAGCTACTTTGTTAATGAACCATGGACGCAACAATGTGCGGGAAACGTTCCTCTCAGCTCCCTTTTAATTGATAATTTCGATTCGAAGTCGAAGATTCGCAGGAAAGTCTCGCGGGTCGTTAAATTAGAAAGCCAGAAATTTTTAATATCCCAAGCCGGACGATTACTTCGACTGCGATTTCGTTTTCATTTTTTAAATTCGCCGATATGGATATTAATCCGAGAATTGCGCCGTGTCGGCTGCAAATAAAACTGCCAGCTTTCGCGCTACCAGACTGTAGATATAAACAAGCCGATGGGAATATGAATTAATCCGTTCTCTCGATAACGTAAAATCCGAAACAAAAAAAAAAAGTAGAACTTTTTTAAAATGGCAACCAGTCTCGTTCGCACAAGCTGAAATAGTTTGAGTTGGTACAGGCTGAACTGGCTGAAGAGCGAAAGTGAAGAAAGTTTTCTTCCGAGCTTAGGTCGGTAATAAAAAAAAAAAAAAAAGATGAGAGGGCAGTTTGATTCTCTGAGGAGGAGAAGAAGAAGAAGAAGAAGAAGAAGAGGAAGAAGACGAATTAAAGCGACAAGAGAAGTTCAAGGTGAATTCAACGGAGCATCGACTGGAATTCGTCAAACGTGAATACTCGGATCGGCGGAGGCGAGTCGGCGAAGGTTCGAGCCAGCTCGAGTTCCTAAACTGCACTCCAAGTCGCCAAATATTCCGCGACGTTCTTGCACTCAGCCGGCTTTGCCCTGCACTCGACTTCGGTCACTTTGCGGGCCGGAAACTGCGCGCGAAATTCCGCCATCTCCGCGTATAAACTCTCGCTTCCTCTGCCGCGCGCGCACTAGCGAGCCGAATTCAACTCGTTGAAACTATGTCGTGTCTCTCTCTCTCTTTTCAACATGCTCGCGTTGCGCGTTAAACTAGCATTATGCTCGCGATTCCAGCGATTCCTTCTCTCTCCCTCTCTCTACTCGTCGCTTTAATTCATTCGTTTAACGCTCGCGTGGTTTTTTTTCTCCTTGTTCTTCTTCTTCTCTTTCAGGGAAGCAGACTCCAGGTACAAGTGGGTGTTTGATAACGTGCTTACCACTCGAGAGTCAGCAGCGTTCGCGGGTGTTACCTCGAACGAGCTATGGCTGTTTGAGTTGTCGCGCTGGATAGGCAATAAGGATGGAGATGAGAGACGAGAACTGCGAATAGGAAAATAAAGTTGAATAAAGTTGATTCTTTTTTTTTTTTTTCTTTTTCTCTTCGAACCAAACGACAGGACAGAAATAATCTGTCTGGGACGCGTTTCGAGGCGCGATGCGGCTTCTACGTGTCGCGTGACGGAGAAGGACTATGTACATATGTATACAATGGGAAGCGCGGATCAATTGCGAGCGTATTCTCGTCGCGTCCACTGAAACGACGCGCGTGTAAATCTGTGTCCAAGCTGGAGGAAAAGGAGACGTCCGCGAGATACAACGAGCACAAACATGAGAGACGTGGCACGGACCGACAACGCTCTCCTCCACCGGTAGCTTCCGGTCGGATGCACGCGCTGACGTACCACGAGAGCGAGAAAAACACAAGCAACACAGCTTCGCAGGCCGTGCATACACGTTAAACGGCATAATTCCGGTGGCGGCTGCCAGTTCGAGTGCGTTTCAGAACGCACGTCGAGAACGACGGTTGCATCGACACTTGAATACGCGTCGCACGTATTTGGAAATCACGTTGCTAACGGCGAAACGGCACCGCGTGTGCTTAGTCGTGGGGATTTTAGAACGACGAATTAACCCTTTGAGTGATAAATACTCCCATATTGGACGGAATTACTTTTTTAAGCTCAGCTCACAAACGATCAAAGATCGACGGACTCTCTGTCGATCGATACGAGACGCGACCGAGTATTATAATTTCTCGATTGCGACAAATTGAACGATGCAAGCACAGATTATTAAAATTTGAAACATACTGCAAAGAAAGTCGGTAGTAGAATAAAATTCACCTTAAAGGTGAAACAGAAAACAGACACCAGGGATCCTCTAGAACATAATTATAAAGGTGCTACTTGAAGACTATAAATGACACTCGGGAGTCAATTCAATTCAGTCAATCGGACGAGTTGCGATGCTTTTGAATAAACGTCGAATTGTACAAGTGTGTAATTGTATAAATTGTATAATTATAATTATATATATTTGCCTTAAAATCGCGCAAAATATTCATCGGAAACTAGCGATGGAAAAAAAGTAGAACGAGAAACAACTGGCATTATCCGTGTCAAGATAGTTTCGTTTCCACAGAGGGTACGAGTCGTGGCAGTTATGTTGGGACGGCCCGCAGACGATACACGGATACTCGACATCGATGTCGTGCAAACAAAAGTCTCATCGAGTTTATGCGGCTTATATTGGCGAGGAAAAACTCTGAGAATATCCGATTCCCCCGTTTCTACGCTTGCCACGTGTATCCACCTCCAGAATAAACAGAATTTCCGGAGCAACGTTGCTCGTGCCGCCGACACCGTAAAATATCTAAGCGACTGCGATCGAATCGGCGCGATAATCGACCATTTGGAAGAAAAAGGGAATTTCCTCTCTCCTTTAAAAACAGAAATCGTCGTAGAAATAAACACAACCGACCTCCAATTTATTTTCCGAATCGTTCAACAATTTTGGAATCCCTGGCAATTTGTTTTTCTTCTTTTTCTCTTTTTCTCAGAAAAGTCGGAAAACTTCGATATCCCGTCGTATCACGTATTCGCGTTACAGAGTTACAGAGAGAGGGAACGATTTAATTAACGAATTGAATTTTTAATCAATTTTAATTATACGTGTAATAATGTTTCTAATTGAAAATGATCCAGTTAACAGATTAACGGGCGCGATTAATTAACACGGGAGTTTGCTTGTTATTAAAACTCGTTCGTTATCGAAGAGTAGACAAAAAAAAAAAAAAATAACAAAAGGAGAAGGAATATTAATTAAAATTTCGAATCGATCGAATCGATACTCCGCCGTTTATTACAGTTGTTCCTTGCCGGGTTCCTTTTCTCTTTCTCTCTTTCTCTTTTTTATTCGTTCATTGTTCGAAATTACAATGACTTACGGTGGAGAGAAGTTTCTTTCGTATTAATTTTTTGTTTAGCCCCGGAAGGATAATAGCGAAGAGAAGGCAAAAAAGAAACTGTGGAAACGAAACGAGCTCGAACGAGCAATATTCGTCTCACTAGGAGTTACACTTCGCTGGTTACATTGTACCGTTCTACAGACTGCACTTTGCGCAGTAGTCTGCCCGTTCCATATGCCAGACAGATACTTTCATAGCCATTTACGGAGTGAAACAAGAAAAAAAAAAAAAAAAAGACGTCGCAGGAGACGTCCATGGGAATTCATTTCTCCGGGGAAAAATCGTCGTTCACTAATCAAGGACGCGTGATTAATTTTCAGAAAATTCTTGAAAATAAATTCCCTGTTTATCCTCCACTTTTTCAAGTAAAAAATTCACGCGTCACGATCGCGCGACGAACGGATAAAAGTGACAAAAAGGTTAATAAACGAAACTTTGCTCGTGAAAAGTAACGGGCCTGGATCGAATTTACAACACGATTCAAATGTATAAATCTCGCAACGGGAGCAACACGCGAACGGGAAATCAGCCGGTTAACAACTTTACGACGAAATAAAATTTTCAGGGCGGAAAATATATTCGAACGGGCAAATAAATCGAATAAACTATTAATAGAGCGACGATCGTTATCGCTGCGGAATCCAAGCGATTCGAACTTCCATTCGCTGGTCCGGGATGGAACAAAGAACCGGTGTTTCCATAAGCGGGGGCGACTTCTCGCGCTCGTGGAAAGAATCGTTCCGAAATTCCCGTGGGAATCGAAATCTCGCCGAGAACAATCGAGAACAAATTCCCCTCGGCATTCGGCGGGAAACGATTCGTATCGACGCGATTATCCCGGGACGCGACACGATTCAATTTTCCGCTTAATTAACACGATCGTTAATAGCTGAAAGTCCAAGTTGCGCGAAGATACTTTCCGAGGATCGTTCTGTCCGACTGAACTTTCCCCTCGAGCCGGGTGAATCGCGCATTAATCACGAGCAAGACGTTGTTACGCGAACAGTCTGAAGTCTGCCGTCGCGAAAATTCAGCGATCAGCGCCGGAGAAGCAGGAGGACGGAGAAGAAGAAGAAGAAAAAAAAAGACGAACAACGGAAGTTGGTCTGGGCTGATTCGTTTTTCTCGCAAGCTGATCTCGCAGGCGACTCAGCCCGAGCGCGACTGGTCGACGAGCAGCTTGAGAGGACCCCTCGAAAGCGACTGTGGAAGCGAGTAAAACGGAAGAGGCAATTAATTAATCCGGCGGAAAGTATGCCGAAGAAGTTCCAGCACGTTCCAGGCCTCTGTTTCCTTCGCGAAACAATGGAGATTGCAAGTGTACCCTCGAGTGAGCCAAAGGGAGAACGAGTAAGTGAGAGAGGGAGAAAAAAAGAGGGTAAGGAATACTCGACTCGATTCACGGTAACGAAGCGCTGGTCCTCCTGGTCGTTCCTCCGTGTCGCGTCGCGTCGCGTCGCCTCGCGTCGTCGCGCGTTGCATTTGCATAAAGTTCGAAAACTTTTCGAATAAACACGAGATACCACGAGAAACGGCACACGGAACCGGGATCTGCAGTTGGCGCAACTTTTCCATTTCCGCTTGATATCCGTAGCCGGGGACTATGCCGGTGCTTCGATCATTCCTGCTGGAAAACTTCGAATTCGACCAACGTTTCGGAAAAATGTTCCATTCTCGGGGATATTTCCTGATCGCATGCAGATCGTCGACAAGATTACGGCTCGTTTGTTTCTTTTTTTCTTTTTTTTTTTTTTTTGGAAACCTCATTTGAGATTTGCTACAATTACACCTGCAGAACCAGAAATAATAAAACGAGAATAGAAACTTTATATATCCAGGTTAGTTAGTTTTTAACGCCAGAATTATCAAAATGGCCAAAATGAGCAACTTACAATTTTTTAGAGTAATTTTTGCGGACTTACAATATTACGTTTTTCAGAGATTTGAATGATTTTTGTAAAGTATACGAATAAAAGCTCGTGTCATAACCCCTTTTCTATTCGTTGCGTTCAAATTTCTTTGACTCAGTTTTGATACTTTAGCCCCCCAAAAAAGTTCTAGCGTTAAAGAAAATGCAACAGCAGGCCGGGATATCTGATTTAGCAATTACTATGTCGATTTTTGATAACGCTTTTGATATAAAAATCTCATTCTTTCGATCGTGCAGGCAGCAATCCAGCTTTTTTTCTGTTTTCAGAAATCGTTCAATTTGCACGAGCTGCCCAGCGAGAGAATGCTACGCATAAATCACGATGAAAGGGGCTGAGTCTGGTAAAAGGTGCATCTTCAACCGTGAGAACCACGGTGGAACGCGCAAATCGGCTTGGTTGCAGATCGATTCGAAATGTACGGCCAGCGGTGGAAGAATAACGCGGCTGCCAATGTTAACTGATTCTGCACGGGTCGGAGAGAATTTTCCTGGCCGCGGTAATGATGCTTTATGCGAGGAGAAGCATGGCCCTTCCGGGAGCCATGCTCGGTCCACGGGGGAACGATGCGCTATTTAGATAAGCCACTCTGCTAAGCTGCAACCGGCTATGGTGACAGGCAACTAACTCGAGCCGACACCGGAGTCGATGGTCCTCCATGGTTTTCGCGCAATTAACTTGCAAATAATATTTCAAGATGGTCGATACTTTCAATAGCAGAAATGACGCAAGACGCCGTACGTACTATACCTGGCGAGTGTTTGAAACTACTCTTGAAAATACTTTCACGTAAGAGGGTTCTATTTTTCAAACAGAAAAAAGATTTCAAGTATTTGTCAGGGGCGGTTGAAGGAGATATCGCCGTGGCCGTGTAAACATAGTCATTAAGAAAATTGAGTTCGTTTTTGGAAGAAAAAAAGAAGCGATGGGCATTAATAAGCTAATTTCTCTCCCCGTTAGTCAGACTGCGAGCAAATGAACTTTCAACGTAATAACGCAAAAGGCTATTTTATCATTAACAAATATTTAACTATACCCCGAAGACAACGGCAATTTCATCAAGCCGGGGATTCTTCGTAAATGAAGCTATTAATGCACCTCCTCGAAACCTCCAGGAAACTTTATGGAAAGACTTGGTTCGGCTTTATGCAGTCTGAAATCCGACAAACAGTCCAACTACGGTTAAACAAACTCGAGGAAGATCCGATGTTGTACGCGGGGTCTACGATGGGATAGTTAAAGTACAGATACACAGAAAATATTACGCTATATATACTTTCTCAAACTCTCTTCCGTAATTAAGAAACTCCGCGTTTCGGCAATCAGTCGATAGGCAATTCGAATTTTTGTTTTTCGCCAACAACGAATTTAGCCCGGAACTTTGCTCGGAATGTTGCCAGTTTAGAAACTAACCTAAGTAAAGTACTTGTGCCAAGTGTGCCAGAAATTCGCCATGCTAATTTTTCGGGCGTGGCGTGGTACGAACATTTCTTTTTCAAGCACGACATCTATTTAGCCAATTTTCTAAAAATTCTGCACGGATTAGCATCTTAACCGACACTGGGAGTAAACTGATTTTCACAAGGACGTAGATACTCGCGCGGTAATTTTCTCGCGAGAACGTTGCGAACATTCGTTTGCCGCGCCGCTTTGCGAATTCGTTAATTAAATTCGAAGCCACGCGCTATTACCTCGCGTATACACGATCGCGAAATAAAAATTAAACGGCATTTAACCAGAGCTCTCGTAGCGGCAGCTGGAAGGAACTAACGTTTTTTTTTTTTTTTTTTTTTTTTTAACCTAATTAAAAAGCACGCGAAACAAAACTACGCGCGCGAGGTTTCAAAAATCTCAATTAAATTCTCACACCCGACTTTCAGCCGACAAAGCGGGCCAAACAAACAAACACGGCGGAGGATGCGCAGGACTTGCGAGCATTCTCGGTAAAAACAGCCGGAAAGTCACGTCACCGTCGTAACACCCCTTTTTTCTGTGTCCGTGTGCAAACCATCGCGAAAATATTTCTCTCGTTACTAGAAAACTTCGTTCGCTGCGAAAAAAAAAAAAAAAAAAAAAAAAAAAGAAGAAGAAGAGTTGCACCGGCCACGCTCGAAAACGTCGGCCGTTTGTTATTTGACATTTTAATGAAAAATACGCGGCGAGAATTTAATTAACTCTTAGTCGGTAATGAAGAAAGAAGGCACCACACCACACCAGCCCGGATTATGCATTTAATCTCGTTCCAACTCGGCAGAGTCGCCTCATTTCTTCTTCTTTTCTCTCACTTACTCACTCTCTCTCTCTCTCTCTCTCTCTCACTCTTTCCCTTTTCTCTTTTCTTCTTTTTGTCATATCTCTCGCTGCGATTCTCTTTTGTTTGCAACGTGTCTGTGAAAACGTAACCGCCTGACGCCTCGCCACCTGTCCGCGAGCCAACGCAGTGTTTTCACGCTTAAAACACGCCGAATTTTCTCTCTTTCTCGTCCTTTTTCACGTGACGACGCGCGTGAAAGTCGCGCTTTAGACACGGGCCATCTCTGATACAAACTGATACAACGCGAGTCGAGAAAGAGGACGAACGTTTTTCGTTCGAAACTCATATCGCGCCGTCGACGAACAGTAACTCTTGTATCATCTGCAAGCAATTTATTTACGAAATAGTGTTGCCAAGTATCACATCAAATAAAATGATACAGCATTGGAAATAATCGTCCCGTTTAAATAATTAAATTTAGCGTGAAGTTTGATTGATTGTACGTTCTCTAATATGTGACTTTGTTTAAAGCAATCACCGAGTATAGTCTAGTAAAAGTTAACGATACGTAACGTTAATCTCCTGAAAAATCCTCTTCGCCGTTTCATAAACTTTTGAAACAAAAAGTTTAGTTTATGTGAATTATACGAATAATAATAATTCGATGATAACGAGCGTCAACTGTCTTCAAGAATTTCTTCTTTTGAAATTTTTATTATTCCTCTTAGATACGTCGTTATATGATATTATGTTATGCAACACCGTACGTTCATTATAGTTACCAACAATTATAAAAAAATTTTAGCTGAACTGAAGTACGATGTTCTCTTACAGAGTTATATTGAATAAAACGGCTCGGAATTCATTTAGTACAAAGCAACCTATACGTAATTTTTCCGAGAATGCACCGACAAGAAAATACGACTATATTTGTCAGGTATATCCAATCGAATACAAATTTCGCTAATTGAGACAAAGTGATGAAATATTTTGCGAATCTCGCGAAGTTTCACATTTATCCCATAAATATTTCACTTCTCCCATAAATATTTCAGACGCGACGGACAAAAACTAGGAGGGGAGAAGCTCCTAAAGAGGAGGAAACAAGAGACACTGAAAAGAAACGGTAACAAATCGGTAAGCTTCATTTACGGAAACGAGCGAGCAGAGACAACGCGTAAAAAACTTGATAAAGACACGAGAGCCACGCGAAACGAGAAGAAAACGACGAATGAAAGAAGAGAATAGAGACATCGCGAGCTGCAAAAAAGAGAAAAACAGTCGCACTCGCGAAAAAAATCTCACGTTTTTCCCCCTTTTTTTCTTCTGCGCGCATCTTTTGACATTGCACGTAATGAAATTACACGCCGACGAGGTAAGTAAATGAAAACTGACGCTTGTCACGGAGACTCACGGTTAAATTCTCGCCTGTTCGCTTGTGCAAACGAATATTAGACGTGGCGTTCATTCGCGGCAGAAATATCCGACTGGTCGAAAATTGTCGACTGGCTGGCGTGAAGAATGTCAAGAAATTGTCCGGGAATATACTTTATGAACGAGCGTGGTCTCAGAGAGATCTCGTTCTTTGACAGATACTTGAAAATTTACGATCCGTTTCGAAAACAGAATTCAGATTCAGGAGAGAGAGGAAACTCGCAGTATTTAAATTACGAAGTGTCGCAAACATTTTGAAAAAAAAAAAAAAAAAAATGTACACCTTCCGTCAGATTACGTTTCTATAGGCAACAAGAAAAAGAAAGACGAAAGTATCTTTAAGCACGCGACGTGGATGAATTGAAAATGGCGGCAGTAGCCGCTCTATTCCTATTCTGAAACCTGCAAACACGCTCCGCTCGAACATTCTCATTGTCGCTGTCCGGCCATCAGAAATTTCCCATCAAACCCGCATTTACACCTCCAATCTGAGAGGCAGAATCCTTTAATAGTCCCGACTCTCTTTCTCTCTCTCCCTCTTTCTTTCTCTCTCTGCTCGAAGGAGAAAAACCCGATTTCGCCGATGAAATCGGCCCTCCGCCTCCGACCGCGATTGCTCTCCCCTTTGTTCCCGACTGAATGGTAGGCTCGATATCAATTGAAACGTTCCAGAGGAAACGACTCCATCGGCTCGACCAACAGAAAATTTTTAATGAAAGTCGCCAGAGGTAGAAATGGAAAAGAAACGAGAGAGAGAGACAGAGAGAACGCGGGAAAAGAAGAGAAAGAGGAAGAGGTGGCGAAACTGGTGGATTCGTTGGAGAAAAGAAAAAAGAGAGAGAGAGAGAGAGAGAGAGAGAGAGAGAGAGAGAGGAAAGAAAGGTGGTGGTGATGGCAGAGGGTAAGCGAGCCAGGGTAATCTCTGACATCTTGTTACAGCTCGGCATAAGAAAGAGGAAGCCGAGGGAATGGAGGGCTGCCGAGACCTCTTCGCGGCTGCGTTCAATTAAAGCGTCACCTCGCGGAGCAAACTTTTATATGAATAGTTTTCATTAGATCGCCGACTTATTAAAAGCCATCGTCTCTCGCGCGCGCGCGGGCATTAATATCCCTCGGCCAGACGAGTTTTGTTATCAGGACGTCAGCCGTTCAACGAAGGTTGCCTCGCAGGACGATTCTATCAGAGCCGTTGCTTCACCCGATTACGCGCGAATTAACGAACCGATTGTTAGACTCGTCGAAGCGGCAGAGATCGTAAATGGTTAGTAAGTAACTGGATATTAACACGATCCGTGCCACGCCGATAGTTGGTTACTTTCCATTCAGACCGCGTAACATTATTACGATTAATAATTCTGCTTCTGAAGTGTGTATTGTAAGTTTTATAACGGCGGAATAATTATAATTATCAAGAAAAGTGTCTAGAGTTTAAGATAACAGCGTTACAGAACGAAGCGACAAATGTAATTTCGAGCTATTACTTTGATAAATAATTTTTTGAACGATGTCAAAGTTAATTTAAAATGAAACACTTTGTTTCAAATATTTCTACTATTATTTGTCTATGTACTAAATAATAAATAAATAATATTAAATGATAATAAGTAATTTGACGTTGTTTTAACCTTTTAACGTTAATTTTATAACGTCATCTTTGAATTGAGTTGAGCTTAACATGAATTTATAACAAATTTCTTAAAAATTCCTCGTTTCGCAGTGAAAATTCCAAATGGCTTGAACGGAAAGTTACGCCCCACGTGGCACAGAACTTATTAACAAGGGTAATCGTCGACGTGCGATTTTTGATTTTGAATCCAAATTCACTTACCGATGCTTCTTATCGGGATCCACGCAGAGATGTTGTTGTCTCGCAAACTGACGTTCAACCTGAAACACCAAAAGGACAAGATTCTGTGTTAAAACGATGCTCGTGCAGTAAAAAGAAGGAAAGGGTTGCAGAAAATCGATAACACGTGAGTGAACGTACGCTGAAAGAAACTTGCAGACAATGATAAATACAACAACGAGATAGAAATGCGAAGCTATGTATAACAACCGGCGGAAAGAACCGCTTAGATTCCTAAATAAAACGTTCTTGTCCGCGCCGTGCAGCGCGATAAAATCGCAAAACGTTGTTTCGTTTTTGAAAGATCCGAACGGTCATAAATTATCACAGATAAAATATCTGTCGGCGGGATACGCAGCAATGTCCTGCACTCTCGCAAGCGTGCGCGTTTAATCTTGGTTGGCGATCGTTTACGCTACGCACGGACATTTCCTTACTTCCCCGTTCCAATAATTCCTAGACGCAAAAGGACTGTACAGAAACACGCGCGTGCAACGCAAATTTTGTAGCAGGGAAAGCGGGCGATAAGTCAACGAACGAGGTTACAACACGCCAAGTGCGCCTATGTCTCTGTTCAGCCTCGATTCGTCGAAAGAAAAACGGCAATCAGCGAGAAATAAGGCGCACAGCCGGTCCACGCGACCGGCTAGCCTCGATCGCGAGAGAGCAGCAACCTTAACGCGACGTTAACGCGACGCGGATTAATTTTTAAGCGTATAAATAACTGTCGCGCTGGCGGAAAAGCGACTTTAGGTTGAACAATGGTGGCTGCTGCTGCTGCTGCTCAGCTCCCGGAAAAGAGGCTTTTGAATCCGGCGTACGGATATTAAACGTCGTCGTCGTCGTCGTTGGTCGACGAAGCCCGTGAAAACCCGAAACTCTGACCCAACGGCGTAAAAGCCACGATAAAGGGTGAAAGGGGGAGGGGTGAACGGAGAAAGAGGGTGTAAGTAAGTACGTCTACGGGAATTATGGCCGCGCGGAAGCAATTCCCGTCTAGCAACGGGTACTGGCCTTCTTGATTTCGTCGTGTTTCTACCCGTTTCTTCGCGCGTGTAATGATGAATTGCAACTGTGAAATGCGCTATCCCCTGCCGACGCCCACTACCCGTGTGAAATACACGCCGCTTCAAATACACTCGTAATTTCACGCTGCACTGGCCGAAGAAAGTGCTAGTGAAGAAAGTCGCGGGATGGATCTTCGACGCTTGAATTTTGAGTAACTGGCCGATATTAGGACGATTACATTACAACGACGTAAATTGCAAAGTATAGATGCTACCTACGTACACTGTTTCTCGAATCCCACCTTGTGAAAATTGAATGTGAACAAGTTTACGAAATAGATGATCGATTTGTTGATCGATTTGACTTTTGAAACTTTCGGGCACACGCTCAACTTCATTTTAGATTCATTTTTATAATCGAAAACCCTTCGTAGCGAAGAAGTAGCACCGTATTGAAGAAGCGAGTCCGTGTTCCTCAGTGTATTTGTGATACCGTGACCGGTGCATTTCGTTCGTTCGGCATCGGAACAAGATGAAACCTAGAACCGTTCTCCTTTCTCCATTGCGTTGCTAACGCTCAAAGCTTGTCGAGATGCACCGTGTCAGTGTAACGCGAGAAATATGTAAATTGGTAAATAGAAGGGAGGCAATAAGTTGGAAAGTGAAGGTGAATCGTGAACGGGAGTTGGCGCGACGAGACGAAGGGAAACGCTAATTACAACGTGTCATGGTTTCTAATGACCGTGCAAATCTCGCTGTTCATCGGGACTGATCATTTATCCTCATTCAGAGTCACACATGAACGTGAATTATCAGTTGCCCAGTCTTTCTTCCTCGTTGTCGTGTAGAAAACGAAGGTTGGATATCGATGACGAATATTTTTGTTCATTTACTGAAAAACAAAGGTTTTTTTTCGTCGAATGTGTGTCAAAATTCTGCGGTGTGTCGAACGATGCGAAATATTTGTTTTCGCACTCTGCGGGTGTGAAATAAATTATTCGCAACATTACGAGTCCGCTCGTAAAAATTTGAGATCGGTTAACCTGCAATTTCGCACCGAGTTTCATTTCCAAAGCTGCAGAATTGTTTGCCGCGACTCCGTTTCAGCGAAATTAATATCTCGACTAATGTCGTTTTCAAAATTAAATTAACGAGGCAAACAAACGCGAAGTAAATTTTTACGCGCTGTGCTTCGTTTAAGTGACGTGGGTCGACAGCGGGATCGGCAGAAACAGTTGCGTAGAATCTTTAACAAAATGGAAACGGGAAACGACCGAGAGATGTTAAAAAGAGAGAAAGAAAGAAAAAAAAAAAAAAGAAATCACGCCTTCCAGCAAAATACTCTTTGGAAGAGGCTTAAAAAAACCGAAGACTCGGAAACCGAGACGTCTCGCGCTGTTTTCCAACTTTTCTCCCGACGATTCCCAAAGTTTCCTTTCCCCGAGAGCTTTCAAGAAAGACCAACGCTGAAGAACGATAAGAAAGGACCAGAGAAGGAAAAGAAAAACAGAGGAGAAGAACGGGGTAGACCCGGATTTAGCGAGCAACGATTGCATCTGTAGGCAATAGTTCGTTAATGCGAGCAAGAACAGTGGCGGAGGAAACAGCAAGAAAATGGTTGTTAGAGGGACGATAGCTTCTTAAAACGTCGTGTGACACGATGCTTGTTCGAGGATAAAACGATCCGGCCTTTGAAATTGTTACGAGCATCTGTCGCCACTGATTTACTCATACGTATCACATTTTTACCGACATGTTTCTTTTGCACGTGCCGAGAACATGCGCGTGAAATTTCAAAGGGGAACAATGAGGCTTTGCGCACACGCGCCGGATAAGCCACGTGAAATTAAAACTGTGCTCGTTTCCCGTTACAATTTAGTCGGCAAAGGCATTACGTCGTCTCTCTATGCTACAGCGTCGCCTGTTAAACGCACGTTGAATTGCCGTGAAACGGAGATGTAAAAGCAAATTTGTCAGATCTTGCGGAAATTCCGGTGCTCCACGGCGGAGATGCGGGTCCACGGCGCAAAAAATTTTGGTACAGACCGAGAAACAACGGAGAATTTATAGGGAAGAGGATTTACGATCATGTTGAATTTCGTGTCGATCTTGAAATTCTCCACAAAACGCGCGCGCGTGCTTTTGTTAAAATTCTGCTGCGAATCAATTGTTCAATGCCTTTCTTATTCTCCATTTAAAATTTTCTATTCTCTGTTTTCTGGTCACGGGAAACATTTTTTTCTTTTTTAATTAAACGCAGCATCCAAATCCATAACAGCTACAGTTTGTGCAATCACGAACGACCCAGTGTTTCGACCAACAATTCCGATTAAACATCGAAAAATAAAGAAAAAAGAGAACAAAGAGCGGCAGGGAGAAAAAAAAGAACAGATGAAAAGAGAGGATTTAAAAAAGAAAGAGCGAAGAGAAAAATAACAGGGGCAGGGGAAAAAATGGGTTGTCGAAAATAAGTCGGATCCCGCGGCATCGCGGTGCCACGTGGTTATTTGTCAATTTCTCCCCCGTTCTCTATAGTCCCTCTCTTTTTTTTTTAAGCCTGAACGCCCCTCACTCTTCCTTTCAATCTGATACACCGTAATTCTCTTTTGCCCCGTAGGTGGTGGCCGCGCGTTTCAAAAGCGAATTTCGCGGAGCGTGGTAGTGTTTCGAACAACGTGATCCTAGCAATTTGTCGCTGCGTCGCGATGCATTCATCGCCGCGAATCAAACCGATTAACAGCGAAACTGACGGACGTTGGATCCGATGGCCGATCCTCCATCGATTTTGCTACAACCGTGCAGAGAGCTCTTTCCATCCAGAGGAGATTTTAGTGAAATTTCGACGGAGAGATTCGTACGTTGAAAAAAGCACGGGTGAAATATAAGATTTGAACGAAAGTCGTTCATAGTTTCAAAAGAAAAAAAAAAAAAAAAAAAGAAACGCTGCCGATTTTTTTTTTCAGCCGCGACCATACCTATCGACCTTTTCCAAAGGATTTGGAAAAATATTTAAACGCAAGAGAACCAAAAAATTCGCTACAAACGTTTGAACTCACTTGTCGAAAGAAACTCCTCGAGCGAGTGAGAGAGGAGATCGACCGTGAAAAAATCCGTTTTATGCTCTTTCCAAGCGATTTCGCTAATACTGTTTGCAAGTTCATCGGTACCACGCTCGATGGAGAAATCGTGATTGCGACTTTTCGAGGACGGGAGGTGAGTAAGCAAAAAGGAAGTCCGTACGGTATGTACGAACAAATTGGAATTATTTTTTCGCGGTTGCGAGCGATGGTTTGGGTCCCGATTTCACGGGTATTTGACGGATTTCGCTGCAAGGCAATACATCAGCTGGATATCCTCGATGAAACGTGTTTGCAGAGGTTTGGAAAGTTAGAGATCGCGTTTATGTTTTTCAAACAAACGCAATTCAGAATAAAAAGAAAACTCTACACATTTCTAAACGATATTTAAGACTAATAGATTTCTAAAGCGCCTAGCGTTTATACTACTCTCCAGAAAAAACAACTCCAATAATTATCTCGAGGAACGTATTCATACCTACAATTACACATTCTCTTTCTCTCTCTCCCCCTCTGTCTTTGCGTAATTATTGCGCTATCTCTTACGCTTACTCATCCACGTGACTCAAATCGTTAAATTCTGCTTGCAAATTGCACAACAGAGACCTCTCGTTCATTGACATTTACGCTTAATTGACAGGCAAGGCAATTTTTCCTAATCGTCCCGATCGTAGAAAAGAAGAAGAGTAAGTCTGAAACGAATGCTTTTCTTGGAATCGGAATTAAAATTACACGTTCAAACGCGATCGAAAATGCATTTCGAAACAGGCAGCGAAAGAGCGAAAGGGCAAACCAACGAATCACTTGATCGCAACTCGAACGTGAATCGTCCACTTTTTTGACGATTCATTCCAACCGCGTTATTAACATCCAACATCTGAGTTGTTTGGATCAAAGGATGCCGCCAACGTGATTTTCGTAGAACAACTTGGATACATTAACCGCCATCTCACCTCGCGGCATTTGTCGTTATTCGAAATTGAAAATCAGAGCGAATTAAGGCCAAGTTTGTAAATGAATTTCAAACTCCCCGCTATCGCGTTTGACCAGCGACGTTCGAAAAAAAATTTCGCTCCGAGCGTTTCGGCCACGATCTCGATTTCACGCTCGGCGAAACATTTGAATTCAAACAGTGGAATTGCCGCTCGATTAACGAAATATTTTCGCAGAATCGTCGCGATTCGAAAAGTACAAAGATCATATTTACTTTAATTATCGAAAGCTTCTTTCGATGTTCAATAAAAAAGGGAAAAAGTCTCCCACGAAGAAAAGTTGACATTTTCGCGTGATATATTCTCCCTCTCCCTTTTGGAAAAGCTACTACAGCCGTTTGCCAGCCAGAAAATGCAAAATTATTCTACGAACGTAGTTGCAAGTAAAATTGAGGAAAATAATACACCAAGGGTGCGAGTTTTTCACGCGTTGCCTTCGTCAAATACAAGACGAATAACCGGCAGAGATTTTCCATACGATTTCACGTAGCGGCGATACCCACGGTGACTTTATCCCTGCCTCTTTGCCACGGTACCGAAACGATCTTTTATGCCCTAACGGCATAGGAACGATATAGGCGCGGCTCTGCTAGAACACGACACGTTCGATCCATCGTCCATCTTCCTCCCTCGTTCCTCGAATCTCCGTTTACACGGTTAACCCATTAGGTTAATCCCGCTTGTAAATCCAGCGGCAACTGCCCGTGGCAACTGCATTTTTTTGGCCAACCGCCGTTTTGCATCCCGATTCGTCTCTATCGAGACGCGTTCGAAACACGCGCACCATTAAAAAGCCGGAGAATTATAAATGAAATGAAAGGTTACGATCTAAGCCATTGAAGATAGATATAGATGTTTTTCATTCAATCAATTCAGTAACTCTTTGATACGTAACATACGTTTGGGATCTTCAATCACGAGCTACACTGAGAACTTTTTTGGAAAGTATATTGAAATGATCAAAACACTGAACTGCACTACAGTCGACCAGTGTTATTTATTCACTCGTGTTCTGTATTGAATTGCTAATGCACGCACTAAAAATTTAACTAAAAATAACTTTAAACTTTATTTCATAATAATCTAATAAAGTGCTGGCAATACGTAATCTTTCGTTTGAATTAGAATTCACTTATGTCTGATCCAAATGAAGTTTGCTGCGATCATTGTCGCCCGCTTGTATACGCCTTCAGTTTGATTCGAGCGCCACCTGCCAGGACGCCAGTAGTACTTCGAGAGCAAATTTTAAAAGTGCCTGTTTGGCGCCAACACTAGCCAAATGATTAACAAAGCAATTTTCTTATTTTTAAATTAAACATTAAAGATTAAAAACAACAGAGTCCATTTCTCCTGTACAGTTCATCTAAAGCGTATTTTGAGACGAGCGATCGGTCAGCGAGGAACGGGGCATTTCGGTTTTTGTGTACCCTTTTAATTCTTAATCTGTAAAGCGCATCACGGTCAAAGCAGAAAGCTTTTGAGCCAGTATTATTTAACCAGTAAGAATATTCCCTCGTCGCGTCGGGTGATACTTTATAAAGTGAGACTTTATAGGAGGTTTTGAAGGGTCCTCCTCTACGTCATGCAATTCTTAGTTTACACTAATCGCGATTTGGAGCACAGAACTCGATCGAATTTCTTCGCCACCAATTTACGGGGCTTTTGACTAATTTTCTCGTTAATAATCTCGCCTCGTTTATATTTTTCTTCTTCTCGAAAAGAAGATACAATATCGCAGACGAGAAGCAAACAGCCAGCAGTTGCGTCTTATTTTTAAAATACCTTAGACCACCTTAGTCTAGCTATAGTTTAATTTCTCTGTTCATCGAGCATATACAAGGTGTCTCGGAACAGGTGGTACAGAAAGTAATTCCACGTGAAAAAAAGACAGTCGAAAAGAAAGAATAAAATCTTTTTATTAAAGCCTTTATTTTCGAGACAAATTTATCAATATTATAGCTTGAATTTAGCTAATTCTGGACGCGAGAGAGAAGAGCAATTGACAAGCCCTAAAAATTCGTTTCTGAAGGAAACGAGTTTGAAAATTTTTGTCGACTGCCAAGGCAATTTTTAACGGAACATATTCAAAGTTTATCTCCTTGAAAATGACGCCTAGAACGAAATTATTTGATCCTAGATTTTTCATTCTCTGTTAATTCTGCGCGAGTTGGAATATCCTCGTGGCGATCATTATCACGCTTATTAAGTACGTAATTAGCCAAATTGAAGTATAATTAAAGTATAGATTTTTAAACTCGAAGGTTCTAACGAACAAATTTTATTTTATTTTATTTTATTTTATTTTATTTTTTTTTCTACGAGGAATGCTCGGTGCTGAGACACCCTGTATACATAGCACATAAAAGATCGCATCAGCCGTAACCGTGCAAACTTTAGCTTTTTTACGAGAAATTCGGTAAAGGCAATGCAGTTTAAGGGAATGACACACAGGCGAATGGTCTTGACGAAATGTCGAAACGCCGATAAGGAACGAAAGTGTCGTTTTTATTAAATAAAGCGCGGCGTAAGAGACGGGTGGATCCCATATCATGGGGGACAAGGAAGAAGGATCATGCATAATTCAGCGGAAACTTGGCTCCCCTGGCGGAATAGTAACCCAACAGCCCGTGGTATCGGTGCATCACGACCCAACGCGACACGACGCGACGCAGAGAATAACGGCACTCTGTCCTTAGCCTTTCGATGAGAGCTGTCTACCCATCCCGTAATCACTTCACCGAGCCATTTACGTCCAACAACTTTTTACACGGCCGTTCCGAGATTTCTTTCGATGGCGATCTGGCACGCTCGTGCGTTCTTCGTCGTGTTACGAGTTACGTCTTTCCGAGCATGAACTCGATGAAATTACGTCACGGCTTTTAATCGAGCTGTTAATCGAACCTCAAGCCGAAACACGAAACTCGAAACGTTTTTAAACGTTTCTCGAAACTTATCGCTGGCCTGAATTCGACCAGTTCGTACGAATTAAATTACGTTGGATTAGAACGTACACGCGAACCTGAATCCGACTTGGAGTCGGGTAGTGGGATCTGATAATCTAACTTCAACTTTACGTTTCCGTGCAGGGAGAGGATCTCCCTCTACAAACGTCTCTAAGTTTGGGATTCACGCCTGACGTAAAACGTAGTAAGTTTCGATTCGAGCTTGCCTCTCGGATTAATTCATAAACATTCGCCTGCGACCAACTTTCGCGTGCTCTTTCGCGGAACAGCGTGCCAAATAACGTTCGAAGATATCGCACAATTTCATAGAGTACAGATGGTACAGTGTCTGGATCATTGCACACAGCGAAAGAATGTTTTCTCTTCCGAGTCTGCGTCCGCGTATAGATGAAATTGAAATTGAGAGGCAGCGGGAGGAGCGAGCGGTGCATCGGCTCTTATCGTCGCGGCAATACCCGCGCCGCAAAACCGGGGGAACCGGAGAGGGTGCGGACCGAGAGTTACTACCCCGGGAGGCGAATACGTTTCAAAGGATTCGCCGTAAGCAGGCGAGAAGTGCAAGCTCCGTCGGTGCTTCAGACTTAATCCTCTGCGTCGTCATAAGATAACGGCACTCGGCGTCGCATAAACTTCATTGTCCCGGTGCTAAGCGGCTGTTGCAACCTCGTCTCGTTGCACAGTCTCGTCACAGTCTCGTTGTTGCCGCGACGTTTCTGACGACTGCACATCCCCTTTCCTCCTTCGACCGCGCGCAATCGCCCATTATCCGAAATAACCGTTTGACATTCGACAATTTCAGATTCCACAGCGACGATCGAGCGTGTCAAGGCCATTGGTACGTAACACTCGCTCCAAATTCAGCGTGTTGTATTAGGAATTTTGTTAAACATTTGCAGAATGCGTGGTATTGCGAGACTTGCATTTGTAGTATGCTACACACTGTTCAGCGAGAAATATTTGAAAATAATGGACCTTCAAATTTATCCGTAATTTCTGTTTTAATATATATTTTTCACAAACAAATATTCAAGAAAACGTGTAAACGTTTACTTGGAGAAATCATCAAAAAAAAAAAAAAAATGGTAAAAAAAGAAAAATACGACTTTCTTTAATATATTGTTCAAACAAATAATTTTTTCCCAAAGTGGTACACATCGTTAAATTCGTCGAACTCAGTCGTCAGTACCTTGGTTATTCAGACAAGTCAAGCTTTCCGAATCTAGTAGAAGCCATCAGTCTTATTGCAAAGTCGATCAAAGTTAATCATTTCCCATAACAGTGGGTGGGATGTACTCGATTCGACACCAGTCGTGTACCGCAAATTAATTTAAATCCATAAATTACGTTCCTGTTCCATTGGATGAACTTTTGGCCAACAGATAGTTTCTTCGTGCTATCGAAAAAGATCCGGCATCGGACAAACTAGGGGTACGATACACCGACGATCGAGCAATTTCATTTGAACCAGACATCATCAATTGACGGTAAAGTTGAAAAATTAGGACGGAGCTGAAGCGTGAATAAATGATGACGTGCATCGTCGGGAACGAGATAAAGCTTCGAAAATGCTGCTTGATTAATGCTCGATCACGGCTCGTCGTAAGGAGACGGGGTGCGAATACGAAGCCATCGATTTAGAACGACTGAACCGGAACAAAAGATAAGGGCACGTAGACGGTTCCAAGGATCTACGAATTTCGCGTGGGAAAGAAAAGCGAGAAAGAAACGAAGCGGCGAAAAAGGGAAAGAGGCGTAGAAGATCTTCTGCGAGAAAGGCTGGCCGGCTAATGAAAATTTCTATTTTAAACAAAGTTTTCAGGAGGGGACACCCAGGTGATTAATGGGGCTCGGTATCATAGTGGACGCACGCATACGCGACGTCGTTAATCACCATCGTCCTTTTTCCACCATGTTTTAAACGAATAAGGCTTTAGCTTCGCCGAATCGATGACCAAATCGAAAAACAGAGAGACGAATCGGCGATCCAAGCGTTTGCCCGACTCGGTTTCAGTTAGTCTGAAAATCATGAAACAATGGGTGGGAAGGAAACACGATGGTTCGCATTAAAAGTTAAAATAGTCGACCGTCAATGATGAAACGATCGTCTGTCCGAATTAGAGGAAAAAAGAGCCATCAGGGGGAAGAAAGACAAATGGCCCGACTGAATAAACCAGAGAGAGAAAGAGAAAGAAAGAGAGAGAGAGAGAGAGAGAGGCAAGCCCAAGGGTGAAATTTGCATCTGCGATCTCTCCCCATTTCCGAGGGTTGTTCTCTTCGTCGTAACAAAACTCTATTCGTCCCATTCGCCAGAAACGCCTCTCGCGTACAAAAAGGGTGAAAACCGTCCTCCTGAAGAAATCATTGGCTACCTCGAAGCAGGAAACAGCTTGCAAGAGATTAGATAACGCGAGGAACGAGACGGTATCCAGTACCGTTTCAAAACTGAATTTTAGCAGCTGCGTTTCAAAGCTGAATTAATAAATGGCGCACGATTTATTGAAAGCGTTTTACGCGCTCGTCAAAACGCCCGGGGGATAAATTTACAGGCCGTTTCTCGCCGTTTACGAGTGCCATAAAATGAGGAGAGGACCTTCGCGTGATTCGAAGGCGACAGAAACCGCCGATGCAGTCGATATGCACCGGGTCGTAAAGATTTTAAACGACTCGAATCTGTTTAGACGTCAAACGCAAAATTTCGGAACGACCGGCGAATTCGCTGCAGTGGATTTTTATAGATGTTGGCCAGGGGAATTTACGAATTTTTTTCTGGTTAATAATTTCAGTTTTAGCGATTGACACGGTCCGGTGGATATTGCTCCGCTAATGTTCGTTGCCATTCGAGGAAATTGGAGATAAACATCGATTGACAAATTGAAATTGTACCCTTTTCACGTGCATTAAAACATGCACCCACGGGGTAACGAGGCAACAATCTCCAAAGAAATGTCCTCGTTCGCATCGATTTCAATTGCCAGTTACCACTCGGCAAACGAATAAACTGATCCAACGAAACGACGCATAAAAGTAGCAAATCTAGAGGACGTCGATCGAGTCACGTTTCTCGCGAGGTTCGCGCTTTCTTCCTCTCTGGACGGGAGGCGACTGAATCAACGTTCCCAGCGAGGAATGTTTCTCATTTCATTTCGGCCGACTTTGAAGCTGAGAGGGTAGCTGAGCTGCGGCGATGGAATCATTTTCGTCGGAGCTCTGGGCAAAAATACTGGGAAAAAGGGAAACTGGAATCGACGTGTTTCCAAATGTTCGGTGCTTTTTGCTTCGCTCGACAGAAAAAAAAAGAAAAAAGAAAAGAGAAAAAAAAATTACCCATTTCGCTGTCGGCCATTTCTCTGCTGGCCAAACCATCCTGTCATCCTGCTCCTGCGCTACGCCAACCTTTCGATCATGATAGAAAACGGGTACTTGCCACTGTTGAAATGTTTCTGTTTTTCTTTTTTTCGTTCGATTCGTGATCAAAAAATTTCTCCATCAAATTTCCACGAAAATTTCGTCGAATTTGTACTTGTTTGTTTCAGAGAGGGCGAGGATGAATTTGGGATGGGAGGGCGAAATAAAATCGTCTCTTTAAAGAGGGAATCGAAAGATTAACGGTCAGACGAAAGACCAGAGAAATGCGAAATACACTTGTATCTGCACGTACTCAAACTTCGAATCGACACGTGGATCGATCGTGAAATAATTGGTGAGGTTCGCGATGGTTCGGGAAAGATAATACAATTTTGGAGACAATGAAAGATAGCGATAAGTAGAAGAAAATTGTATATCGAACGATCGTATTTCATATCAATCGAACGTGAACTTATATTGATTGTGCGGTAAGGGATGTTTATATAAGGACGAAACAATCATCGATATGATACAGTTCTGCGATCATTACTTTGCTTTAACGAGTATTTCATCAGGAAACTGTACGCATGCACGATTAAGAACCGTTTCTTACTTATTGTATTTGTAATCAATTATCGATACTAAAATTTCGCTCAATTTTAACATTCGTCATCTAATCAATTGATAGAGTGATAATAACTTGACAGAGTGATAATTTTCAGAAAGGCGAGACTATCAAATACAACTTCTCACCGAAAATAAAACCATTTACATACATTTTCGTCTCTGTTTAATTCGACGCTACCGAATCTCCAAATAAAATAGAGAGAAAGAGAGAGAGAGAGAAAAGAGAATTTTCACATCGAATTCTGCTCGCCACCGCAATGCACACGCACACTCGAATCTCTGATCAACCCTTCAGAAACACCCTTGGTACACCTCGGCTCGCAACTCATCAATATTAAACGTCTTACCTAGCAATGAATTTATTTGAATAGCCGTAAGCCTTCAACCGTTTCAGACACTTCCAACAATTTTCCTTCGATCATGAATATTACATGATATCGCGTCTGTAACTTAACGGAATCGCGCCCTGCCGCGCGGTATTCGTGGAAAAATAAAGAAAAGAAAGAAAGACAGAAAGAAAAAAAAAAGAAAAGAGTGAAAAAGAATGCCCGACATGGGCAATTCCCTCTCTCTTCACCGATCGGCGGTGCATTTTGAAAAAAAGAGAAAAAGAAAAAAGAGAGACAGAGAGAAGCAGCCGGATTTGAGCGGATTTTCTCGGCCGAGAAAGCTCGTGTCGCGCGATCGAAAACAATATACCGACGGGAAAACCGAGCCAAGAAATGGCTCGTCATCCGTGCGTCAACGAGTTCGCCGATGAAACGTTAACATCGTTACGTCCCAACGGCAACGTTTATTGTAGCGAAATGTAAATGCACGATCGCGCGGACAAACGCGTTTCCACCTCGTCGCGGGGCGACACATCGACGCGCTTTTCCATCGCGAGTCGTCGCTCCGGTTGCAAATGCCGATTAGAATCGAAAAACACCAGGTGACAATCGCTGTCGCGGAAGAGTACGTTTGAAAGAAACGTGGAGTGATGATCGAGATTGATAATAATAAGCACGTACGTTTTCTCGTTAATGTGCAGAGTGGAAAGAAATGGTTGTTCGCGGTTATCGTAGATGAATTTTGATACAACCGTTCGTGAAACGCGATTTTATTATCTAGAATAATAGCAGAAATTGTGGATACACCGCTGTTCGTAAACATGTTCAGATAAAAAAAGAAGAAGAATAACTACGCATCATTGCTGGAGTGACGTGAAAGTGTTAAAATCACATTCTACGGAAACATTAGAGCGTGAAACATGAAAGCTGATCGTAATGAACGGAAAACTCGATACTAATCGACAGAGATACGTTACCCACGTGTCAATTATTGTGCGCGGAGTTCCGTTGGTCGGGACAACTTCCGAAATATGACAATAATGACCGGAGGAATTATTGAGCAAAGTTCGAGTATTCGTTTAACTATGGCCCGTACGACTCGATAATCCTCGTAACGACACATTGTAACTTCGCATTGTACGTGTAATAGCGTAATAGATTAGAACTGATTTCATCTAGCTACGAGCGTCGTTCACAGTTGCCTCGATTGGTACCCGCGCTTACGAAGAATTTCCACCTCTGATATTTTATAATAATCGCTCGTTTGATTGACCATGAAGTGAAAGCAAAAAGAAAAAAAAGATTGTCAAATGTCTCTGTGAATGCTGAATTTATCGAATTTTCATCTTCCAATCTGTCCAAGCTGTCGTTCACTCGTCGTGCGATTGAAATTGAAGGAGGAAAATTGTGAAAGCATTCGTTAATGCATTACGTTATTACGTGATATAATATTGAATAATTTTGTCGTCGATCAGAATTTAAAACGAAGAGCAGGAATTTAATAATTCCCGGTGAGCTGGATAAGCAAAAGTAATTAATGAATCGAGGCTGCTGGATCGATTGTGCGGTCAAAGAAAGACGGAAGTAGATCCGATAGCAATTTTAAGCATTACGTTGGAAGATGGAAAGAAAGAAAGAAAGAAGGGATGACTGTGTAACCCGCGTGGTTGAAAATTCGCTTCGTCGACGTCGACAACGCGCCACGTCGCATCGTCCTACCCCCTCCAGCCCCGAAGGTTTGAGATAAAATCAAAGCGAAATCCCTTGAAAATCGCTGGTGGAAGGAAAGCCACGCATCCTCGGCGTTTCTGGATCGCGTTTCGACGCTCCGCTCGAGCGGAAGAGCCTGCCAGCTATTTCGCCGCGTTGCGTTGGTCGCAGCCTTTCGGCTCAGCTGACAGAAGCAATCATCTTCCGGACTGCCAGATTCGCCTTGGTCGCCAGATACGAATCTCCACGATAATTTTTCGCAACGACCCGATGACGAGACTCAATAACATGATATTCTATAGGCACGTAATTGTTCGATCGATAGTGGCGAATTCTCATTCTCGTTTTCTCCAATTTCTCTCAAGTTGCAAGTTTCTCGCTCTCTAATTCGTTAAACTGTTCGACGTGAAAGAGAAAAAGAAAAAAACATACGAAGCGAGCTGCCAAGTTTTCTATTTTTAAATTGCACGTTTACGTTATACGCTCTCAAATTGTATATCTTTTTAAATTATACATTATATTTATAGTTTTAACTATACATACATACTGTACGAGTTTCTTATATAACAATGTATGGTAGTTTGCGCGATACATCGTAGAACAAGTTGGCAGAAGGGAACAAAAATTGGTTGGTTGAAATAATTTATTTTTCTGACGAGTCCGAGATGTGTGCTGGTTCAGCGGAGAACCAAGAAACGCGAGGACGAAGAAATCTCGACGAAGGAGAGAAAAAAAGCTGGTGGTGTGTGACTGGCCAAAAGCCGACTGGATTCGCGGAATGAAATGTAAATTGAATCGCAGTCGACGAGAGAACGTCGAGAAACGACGCGAGTGGATTGCTCCAGTTGCTGCGGCGGCTTCTTTTCTCGTACTGCCTTTTCCCCCTTCTTGTTGCTTTCGTTCTATCGTGTTCTCGACACGCCGATATTTCGCACGTAAATTCGCAACAAATTGAAACAAAAACTGGGTCGATTGGGATGCAATTTACCCCCGCGGAAGGCACTTTGCAGCGATAGAAAGGGGGATGAGATTAAGCTGGACCGAGGACACGGCGCGACGTAAGAAGGAGAAACAGAGAAAGGGGATTGTTTGGTGCCAGGAAACCAATCACGGTCCTGCAACCATTCTCTTTTCTCGTATTAATTACAAACTTGGAACGTTTCGTCGACCATCGCGATGGCCGATAATTGTTATTGGTAATTGGAAATGATTTTTCCAAGATTGACTTCATCTCGCGTTGTACCGTCGACGATGGATTCGAATTATCCATACAAAAAGATTACATTCAGGATTTCGGATGAGATTGTTACAATACGAGTTTGACGAGCAATCGCAGCACTAAATAATTTACAACGTTGATGCATCGACTAACACAAACAAAGGTAATAAATCAATCAATCGACACAGAGCAGAGGTACAATTCTGTTCCTAACAGAGCGTCTCTTTAGGGAAAATGAAAGAATCAAACTGAAATTACTTCTCTTGCGTATCAACGTAATCAAACTTGTCTAGAACGACACGATGCATCGGTGACATCAAAATTATTGAGACTTTCGTACCCCTTCTCCACATGTGAAAAAGCAATACGTTCGCATTGAATCTCGCATAATTTTAATTTACAGTTCATGACATGGTTCTCCTTTCGCCGTGCGATTTGAACGCGCCACCTGATGCCTTTAGTGTCCCAACGTTAGCGTAGTAACGATTTTTACAAGCGCGAAGGTAACCATTAAAACACGAACAAGCGCGAACGTTCAATTATTTCTCTGTCAGGAGGAAGCGTACATAAATACCGTTTCAGCCTGATTCTTCGATTCTTTTTCTTTCCTGCATCAATTACACGATTCTGAGAAGACGAAGATACCAAGAAAATGAAATAAGAAGAGCGAGATTGCTGTGTAACGCAATTTCTAGGAGTTGGATCGCGTGCTCGCTTATAGGCTTGCTCGTCATCGATATCGCCTGGATTTATGGCGTCGAACAATGGGAAGGATTCACGCTTTCACCGAACCTCGATCGAACTCGGGAAAAAATTAGAGATCGTGAGCGGTCGTGTGCGCTTCCTAGAAGAGGCAAACATTTTATAGCGAAAAGCGCGATCCAAGAGAAGGGTCAAAAGGTCCGTGCCATTTTTGATAGTTTCTTATCGATATGATGTAAAAATATTGTTGCATCGAGCTAGCTCTTTTTACCTGTTCATATTTATATATACAAAGTTCCACAAAGTCTAATTGAAAAAGTTTTCTTTTTTTCCTTCAAAAAAGTCTCCAGACTCTGTGCTTTCCCTCCTCTTACAGCTTACAGACAAACGTACCTTCCTAAATTAATCGAATCTCGCTATTTATCTAAGAAAATTTCGTCAGAGGATCCCAAGTTGTGCTACAACTGTCTATTGCAACTTTAAAAAAGTTCCACGTAGGTATTTCTGCATTATGTTTTGCAAAACGTTTGTACGTTTCATCGAAGATCCCTTCAAGCTTGAAAATAATTTGAACGAAATAATTCCAAGAGTTAAAGACTTGGAAAAAAAGTACAAGGCAATCGAGTATGCCTCAAAACGTTCCCGTATTATCGATCTTGGCTTGTCTTGTGTTTCCAAGTGGTCGTGGAACATTATCGCACGATATTTCACGCTGGGTATCGGTTTCGAATGTCGCGGGACGAGCAACTCGACAAAATAGCTCGCAGTTATTTCCGTGATACGATGACGGAACAACGAGCGTGGAGGATCAGAAGTTCCGGTTTCCGGGGCACAAGTTTAACGACACGATGCACATAAGCCACGCCGATTACCAAGCACCGTTGAAATTTAATCAGGACAGAGGATCTCGTTTTGCACTCACTTGACGCGCGTATTTGTCTCGCAAACATTATTGAATTCTTCGACCACGAGCAAACCCACTGTGTAGAAATTGTTGAAATTTTACGAAATTTTACGAAATTTTACGAAATTTTAGGTTTCTCTTGTGCCTTGTCGTAGGAGAAATTAGATTTACATTTACAGAACAAATTGGCGACGTCAAACGATAAAATCAGTATCTGTCGATACTACTTTGCTTCTCTATCATCCCGATATAGTGTTATTGGATTGGTCGCAAAATAATTGCGCTTTTTATGTTTCGACTTTCTCTCACACTTTTTTCTGCAGATTTCTGCATTTATCGTGCTCGTGTCATCACGATCGCACAATCACGGATCTGTATTTTGGAATCAATCACTCCTGTTTCAAAGACAATTTATGATCCATTTTTGGCCACTGAAATGGCATTGGACAAAAGGCAATTTTTCTTTACAAATTCAAAATAAATAGGAAACTGTGCATAAAACCTACAATACGTTTGGCTCGGACACTATCAAGACACGTACGATGTAATGGTGGTCCAATAAGTTTCGTTCTAATACTACTGCATGATAACGCGCGGCCACAACTGTTGCAGCAATTATCCTCCAAAAGTTGAATGAGGTGGGACACGAAACTTTATCTCATCTACCATACTCATCAGATCTTTCTCCAACAGATTTTCACTTTTTCAAACATTACTGGGCTTGTAATTTATCGCAGAAGTGTGTCGAAGCAAATAGTTGTTTGATTAATAAAAAAAAATCTTTGAGAGCTGAGATGTATATATTTGAAATTGAGGGACAGAAAAGCGCAATTATTTCCCGACCAACTTATATAATAAATAGCCGGTATAAATTCCCACTGATTATCGGCGAACGAGTTAAATTTGCATAAATTAATCGTGCACGAGTGAATAGGTACGCGTACTTCGATTGTTTCCCAGTTGCATAAAGAAACAAAACTCGCAAATTTCCTGTTGACGTCGCAAACTTGAATTGAACGTACGAAAGAAACGTTTAACCGGAAGAATATCTTTTATGAATACGATTTTCCCTTTGAACCATTAAAATTGATGCTCCAAGCAGCCAAGATTCTTCTCTTTGATTTCTTCTTCGCCTCTCGATAAATAAAACATTCTATTCGGTCTGATCAGGCTGTTCACAAGCACGGAGCTGGAAACGTCCGTCAATAGCTTATCTGGGTTAAATTTTAATAAAGTTATTAAAGCCATTTTTATTCCCTTTTTATATTTTAAATTACTCACATCGCGGAATTGAGATTTCTGCTTTATTTCACGAGTATAATATCTTGCAAGTAATACGCAGTCGAGAATTATACTCGATTCGAAACTCCTTTCTCAAACTTTTGAATTACGCAGATGTGGTACATTTTCCATAAAAATGGACCACATCGTACGTACGATTTCGAGTTTCTTTGTCGCCCATGCAGAATATATATTGCACATTCTACATATCGTATGGGACTCGTGCGTACAACAGGGAATTTTCAAGAGAAGTTTCTAAAACTTCTGTTCTACTTTCTTTTTTTAACGAATTTTCAATCGCGAAATTTTCAATCAAACAAAATTGACGAAGGATATTCCTTTCCAGTTTTGTGAATATTTTTCGTCGAATTAAAATTGATTTAAAACTCGAAATTAATTTGAAAAAATGCAAACGATTTGAGAGAATTATTGTTCAGGATAAAGCGCAAGTGCGGTATGTACGTCTGACTCGCTAGATCTTACCGCGCACGTTTCCCCACTACCACAAAATCATCGTACAAACACACACACGCTCGGCAGAGACTCTCCTCGCGAATCTTTACGTCGCACCAGTCCATAATAGAATATCCAAGAGGTTTCACGCCGTCGAATTACCATATTGTCCCACGCTGTCAGCCTTCCTTGGGCACTCGGCAAAAGGAGGCTGTCGTAAACGCGCTCTCGCGTCAAAAGTAGCTCCCTAGAAGAGACACCGAGCAAGAGAGAGAGAGAGAGAGAGAGAGAGAGAGAGGGAGAGAGGGAGAGGAAACGAGTTAACCGTTGACGAACTTTATTAAACTATTACCACGTGAAACTCGTAAAATACCCACGAGGCAGATATCTCGAGCCTAGACGATGCGGTTTGACCGTCTAATTTCAGTCGACAGACGGCATGTTTGCGTGATGCCGCTGGCATCTTCACGCTCTGCATGTCGAAGGCACGCCACGAAAATTCGCGGATCGAGCGGAGCATGATCCATGCGTACGTGTGCTCCGTTTCGTCCCTCGTCACCGAATCGATACTCGACATATTCCAGGCTTTAATAGCCGGGGCCAGGAAACTCGGCGACCGTCTCGTTAGCGCTCCAGCTGAATACTCTCCTTCTTCCTCTTTGCGTATCGATCTATCGATCCGTTCCTCTCTCTCTCTCTCTCTCTCTCTCTCTGTCTGTCTCTTTCTCTCTCTCCCCTCTGTCTTTAGTTCGTTAATTGACAGAATTTAGTTCACCAGGCGAAAAAAGCTGCCTTTTTTTCCAAAGTCCGCTCTCTCTCTCTCTCTCTCTCTCTCTCTCTCTCTTTCTCTCTCGGGAATATTGACGGTTGATTGATTATCGTGGCGTTGTCGATGCTGATTCCACCAACCTCCGGCGAACTGATGCTTCCGGGTAAGCTGGGATCAACGTAGGGATCCGTAGTCGTTCCCTTACGATCGACGATTCGACGACCGAGACTCGTGCTTTGCTTTGAAGACAACAGTGTCGATAATTTGTCGAGTGAGAAGCAATCGTGAGGATTTTATTTTGATTTCCTCTCGACTGAGAGAAACCTGAAATTTCCACCCTAGTCGCAGAGTAAAGTTTACAGGGGCCAGGCGTCAGACGAAATTTCTCGAAGGAGCAAAGAGCGGATTCACCGTTCGAATTCTCGCAACAGTCGAGCTCGACGAGAGAGCTTCGACCCTGGGATGAACTTGGCTCTCGAACGTTACGTGCTCATCCTCGTGCGGAGAACTGTTCTGAGCTGCATTCTCGTTCTGCTAACGCAATTGTTACATCGACGCTTCCGGATCGCGTTTCCGCGAGAGCGTCGACCAAAGTTGCGTAAGCCTCTGATTGCGAGAGCAAGAGTAAAGTTGCGACCGACAGGATTCGATAAATTTATTAGTCGACGCCCGTGGGCAACGATGTCCCGATCCGAATCCAGACGATCGTCCCCGGCTGACTTCTAATTTCCAACAAAATTCTCTCCGACAAAATTCCGATCCTCGGTGCTTTAGCAGTATTGACGTAATTTCCGATACTCTCAACTTGAACGACGTACACCAAGCACGTGCATACGTAACTGTAAACTCGAATTACCGCGACTTGTTCTCTTCTTGATGGGTTGCCAAGCGAACGAAACATTCGACGAAGCCGGGATACGATTTATTTGTGATCTATGGTTTTTATTCCACGAGCTATTTAAAAAACAAAACTGTGTTGAATAGAGTGCCACGCGACGCAACAAAAATAGATAATTAATTTAACATTTTCTCGTTTCTGATTACTTGTAGATACGTATGGCAAATAATTTAAAATTTTACTATGACGTACGATTAAATATTTTACACTTCTATTTTTACTGATTACTTTCAGACACGCATAGTAGATTAATTTAAAATTCTATTGTAACTGTACTTCTTCAAAAAGAAACACGCCTCGCACCAACGTTGCGCTTCTCCCACCACATTTATACTTTCTTTCTCTTTCACACCATCCATTATAACTAAATGCAAATGTACAATAAATACAAGTACAGATTGTGACTTGACAATGACCTACGATACTACAATATATACGTTTGATAAGGTGAGACTTCGAAAGTCGTGGCCAATCTCGACTGGTACACAACCAATGTCGGTTGCAGGTTTTTTTTCCCAGACACTCGCGAAATGACGCGCGGAATCGCGAAACTGATTACGTTACATCTGTCGCGCGCCAGCGCCATATTTCAGCGTCGCGCCGCGAATAATTGCTTAATGAAAATTCAACGACGCGCTCGCCGCGTTGGAAAAAGGAAGGCACGACGTGAAACGAGGGGTTAGGTCGCATTTAAATTCCACATCCAGTCGCAATAACCCCCTCCCGGGGACGAATCACGGTACAATAAGTGGCGACAGATGGTGCGGCCTAATAAGCGGCGCACCTTTACACCCTTCGTCGCCAAGCCTTCGTCAACCTTCCGCTCCACCCCGGCTGATCCAACTCCACTCGTTTCCAGGCTCGCGCCGAAACAGAAACGGGCCTGCAACGTCGATTAACAAATCCTTCTCGACGACCCTAATTAGGCGGCAACAAACGAAAGACGTTACATCCCCGAAAGGAGGCGATTTGTTTAAAAATAAGGGGGCTGGAAATGAGAGCCATTTCCGACTAGACGCAAACAATAATTAATTCCGTTTCCAGTGAAATAATTTCGGTCGTTTTCTCGACGGAACTGGGCGACGAATTGAACAACAGCGGAAGAAAGGGCGAGAAGGATTGAATGGGTTTTTGTTTGAAAAATAAGGAACTTGATTAGACGTATATGTACGTCTGTTTGTCAGCTCAGAGAAAAGAGTCGATCGCCACGTTTCTAATCATCTTCGTCGACTTTGAAACTTCTATCCGAAGGCAGCGACGAACCGCAATGAGCGAGCAATGAACCGTCAAAGGTGAACCAAAGTCGTCGGTGTTTGGCGAAGCGCTCGCGAGGAAGGCGATCGAATAAAATGCAAGATCGTGCAGAGGCAATCGAGATCGGTCATAAGCCTTCGCGGGAACGAAGAGGTGGTCGAAGAAGGGAAGGGGAGAATCGTCCATTTTTGGACGTCGCCGGAGCGTCGACAATTCCAGCACCGTTAAGTCCGAGAGCGAGAATCTATTTCGCGTGCCCTCGCGAGATCCCTCTCCGCGAGACACCTTCACGTACATGACTGTGTGCCGTCGTGATCAGTCTCGTTCCACGTAATACCATCCCGTATTATATGTGCCCGAGAGTTCGATGCCCGGCACCCATCCCGTCGTACGTTCCTTCCTCTCCCACTTCTATCCAGCCTTCCTAACCCCTTCTCTCTCGCTCCCGATTCTCTTTCTCTCTCGCGAATTGCACCTCTCCTCTTCTTCGTTCCAACCCTTTTGTCCTCGTCACTCCCTCTTTCTCTCTTCTCCTTCGTGCTTTTTTCACCTCGCGAGAGCAAGGCCGCAAGATTGAGAGCAGAACTTTTTAACAACTTCGTGTATATACGTGTGTGTATATACGTTGAGAGGGGAAACGTATCCTCCACGGATGAGTCTCGGACTCTGCGACTCTACGACTCTGGGATCGACAATGGGATCCCGCTAGGGAGGAGACTTCACACGGGTGTCTAAGTGCCCTCTAATCGGCTCCTCTCTGTCGATCGTGTCTCACGATCCCAATCCGCCAGTCGCCGAGGGATTCTCGGATATTTCACGAACTTTTGGCAAAGTTATATGGGATTTTTATGTCGGACAGTCGAGACACGCAGCACGAGCTTCCCTTTCGACCTGTTAATATTTTAATTCCTACTGATGTACCTCGTTTCCCGAAGCTTGTACAGCCATCTTCTCGTTTATACTTCACTTTTCTGCTTGTATGGAAGTTTCTTTCGTGCTACGATTCTAAAAACTACGACCTGTTGAGTTTTGTTGCCGCTGTTCTGCGCGCTCGAGCGTATCCGGCGATTAGTCTCGACGAGATTATCGACATACCTGTTGACTGATGTACTCGACTGATCTTTCTGGCATCGATTTAATTTAATTTGCAATCAGTTTCACAGAATACGGTAAAAGTATTTTAAAAAAATAGCCTTCGAGGACTTGCGACAAAAATTAATCGATCGGATAATTACACACTGCACAGTAATTTTCCATCGGAGCAAGAATAAAATTGAACAGCAGTCACTAATCACACGTTGCACCTCGTATGATCGATTTCAAAACGATTCCGTTTATCGCGAATTACCATCGTCGATGTAATAGATGAAAAAGGAAACGAGTATCGCTTCGAACGATTCATCCGAGCGCGTAATGTGCTCCAACTGTATCACGTGAACTCGTTCAACGAAACGCAGGAATCCGGGAGCGCTCGTTTTTCGTACGAAACGAATAATCTCTCATTTACGGTATGTGGGAAAGGCGAGCGGTAATTCGATGAAAAATTTCTCAGGATATTAAAATTTTTATAGAAATTCCACTTTGGTTTGTGAAGGTGCGTAAACATCCGCGGAAATGAGACGACAGGGGGAGAGAAGAGATACGTTCCATCTATAATCGAGCGCGCAAATCTAGCTCAATTACGTGGCACACGAGCCACGTGTTTTCGAGCTCAGCCCCCCGGACACTCTTAGATTGAGTAATACACATCGAGCTGCATTGACTGAATGACAGTCTCCGCTAAATTGACAGCCTTCCGGTTGCATGCTATCTGACTATTATCCGACTACGTGGCAGCAGCCATACTCTGCGTTACTCTTCTTCTTCTTCTTTTTCTTCTCCTCGGCACACGGTACTGTACGTAGCTTTTTAATCAAATTTTGCAATATTTCGCTCCGATGTGCGTTAATTAATTACATCGCTATTTTGTTTATTCGACCAAGTAACGTATGAAAAAATCGATTTCTAGAAATTCTATTCGGCTACCTTATTTCACGAGTTGCACAAACCTGCAACTTTGATAGCGTTCAACAAGTTGCACAAAATGACCATTTGAATATTTTTGAAGATTTGAATGATTCTTCGTAAAACGCGTAAATAAAATCTTGTCTATCCCTCGATTGTATTTTCTTTTACGTCAACGTCTCTGATGGAAATTGTACATCATGCTTCAGTCGTCGGTAGTCCCAGCGTTAAACGTTGACAGTTCCCCGAGGGAAGGTCCGCTGTTAGGAAAATTGCCAAACGCAGCCTCGATACGAACTGTTTCGATAAAGATTGTTAGCCGCGACGGTGAAACCCGGTTCCCATGTCCGATTCCGTGGGAAAATATTCCGGGTGAGTTGGCGTGAGTAACGGGGACACGTGAGAGATACCATTGATACGAAATATGTCGGTTTTATTAGCCGACAGATGAGTCGATTAAGAATCGTGAAATGCGAGTGGCCCGCGGTAACCGTGGGCAGCTACCAAGTTACGCTTTGCGCTTTTATCGCGACACGATTTTAAATAACGATCCCGCGGGCGGTAAAATTTTCACTATCAAACTGAAATAAATAGCGGAATCTCGAATTCGTTCTTTCAATCTGATGTAACGGAGAACGATGGAGCAATACTACCGAAGGACGACTGGCTACTTTCGCAATTAAAATCAAAGAATTTCAGTGAAACTTGAAAATTTACTGCCAAGAGATCTTTGACACGTTGTTGGAAATTTTGATCAATGTACGAATCGAAAAGACTCAGCAGAAAGGATCCACAGGCACATGTATATAGCATAGCGCAACATCCAGTATCGTCATATTTCTACAGCAACAAATTCCGGAGTGAAAGTCTCGTCTTACTCGAATAAAAAGAGTTCTGAAAAATTTTTAATTACACCAGTAAAACAATCGTTCAAAACGAAAAAAAATCGAATTCTTTGAGATTCCGCGAAGCAGTAAAAAAAAAAATTCGCAAAGAGAAAAATCGAAACGAAGAACCTTGGATCGTAGATACGTTCGCATATCGGCAATTGATCAGCAATACCTTGACCGAGAAGCGAAAATTTCGACGAAAGACGTTGCCTGGCCGGAGGAAAAAGAGTTGTAATCGGTGGATTGGCAGTTAACGCGCTTAATCCGTGAAATTGCGTGGCAAAGCGAGCGCAAACACGGAGGGTCAGTAGCCTGAACCTAGTGTTGCAACGAGCAGCTCGCTCGTCTCTCGCTGGCCTCGCAAACTGGTTTCACGCGAGTCAAGATCTAGATCGCGACCTTCTGCGAGAATTGCGACCTCGAAAACTTCATTCTTTGGCCTCGGTGAGACGAAATCGAAACGCGAAGCGAAAATAAAAATAAAGATAAATACGACAAAATGAAAGAAATAAACACTGGGTCGATCGAAATACAATTTTGGCAAGCCGAGTCGGTAAATTTGAACGTTTGCGCGATCCGTGCGATATTCACCGCTTGCATTATCTTTCGTTCAAAGTTAGCCGAGGCGTCGGCCTCGGTAATATCGACATTAACGAGTAAATAGGGTAAACGTAATGGTTTATAAGCAGATTATTAGAACAAGCGATCATCGACTATTTCATTGGAGTAACGACACCATTTAGTGTCGCATTTTAAACGAGATCATTATATCTTTGGATTAATTACGATTCACGTTACGATCTCTCGTTAGCCAGCAATTTAACAAGATTCAGCGGATTTATCATTCAGTTTATTATACAGGAATCGTAATCGCGTGAAACTCGATTTTATTTCGTTCAGGATCCGACGTTGAGGTGTGTTTTTTTGCTCTTTCACCGCAAATTTCATTCTCGATAATATAAAGTTTCGATGGTAAGCAATTTTTTTTTCAAACACCGGAATCGATCAGCATTCGTCGAATTTTCGTACACGCGGCGATTTCTCACGCGTAAATACGTTTCATTCTCTAATTGGTTGTCGATTATACTCTCGATATTTCGCTGTCCGTTCACGAGAAGCAACAAATGGGTAAGCCAAACAATAAAGCGACACTGTGGAGATAATTTATAACATACGAGGAACCAGAGTCATCACCTGGTGAACTGACAATTCGTTTTTCAGCCACGATTATATTTATTTCGTCAAACGTTCGATCCAAATACCTGTTCTTTTTTTTTTTTCTTTTCTTTTTTTTTCGATCGTTCGTCAATCACGGCCGAGAACGTTCGGCAAAATCACGAGAAGCGAAATGTTCACGGTGCATAAATACGCAATGAAATCGCCGGGAAATTACGCGACGCGCGATTGTGTCTGAAAATTGGTGGATCACTGGCCGCGATATACCGGAGTTCATTTCGTCGAGTAATGGCGGGCTCTTCCATGGATTCCATGGTAAATCCATTCGCGCGATACTCGCTCGTTGCACGCGAATCGAACGTTTCTTCTGTTTCTTTCCTCTTCTCTCCCCGCGCCGCGATTCATTTCCCAATCGAACGAGAGATGTCAAAAGATCGTAAAAAGATCAAACGAGAGACTTTTCATTTCGTATTCTTGCTCGCGCGTTTGAATTCGGCCGTGACGTAACCGGTAAGTATCGTAAAACGCGAATACAATTTTATAATCGATCTTACAATAATGTTTGCAAATTGTTGCCCGACGACCGCCCGATTTATTCGAAATGTAATCGGAGAAAAAAAAAAAAAAAAGTATTGAAATCAACGACAAGAACGACTGTTTCGAGTAACGTGGACAGCGAACCGCGAAATTTACTCATTGCCGATCGAAAAATAAAAGAAAGAGAAGAGGTGCGGGGAACAACGTGGAAAATGAGTGGAAGGTTTCGAAATTCGCGTCTGGCACACGAACTCGGAGTAGGTAGTTAACCGAGAGCCGTTTTCAATCAAATCCTGCGGCCGATAGGAGATTTAAATTCGTTTCGACGTAAATGAGTCCACTTCCCATCCCTCCCTCTCTCTCTCTCTCTCTCTCTCTCTCTTGCGCCACAGCCAACTCGATCGGAATTTCGCCCGGACAGAGAAGATCCACGAAAAACTCTCCTTCGATTCTACTTTGATTTATTTTTACATTTCCCGGATCTATTCTCCCGCATCGACAGAGACGTCTGCGGAAGAGATCAAAGGGACGAGGGAATATCGTAGACTCAAAGTATTACGAAATCCGAGGTGGAAAAATTGGAGGTGGTGTCGCGAACAAGACAACGAACAAGACAACGATTCCATTCGTTCAGTTCCCTCGAAATTTTCGTTCGTACGATCGAATAAATTTGCACTGGGGGGGAAAAAGAAAAGAGGAAAAAGAAAAATACGAAAAGTTGCGAAATTCAAGAGAAGAATTAGAATCGAGTTTGCCGTCGTTAAGCAATTGTATTCTATAACTCGAAGCGCTAAATTAACACACTGCGTAGCGCATTCGGCGCGCCTAACCTGCACCCAGGGCCCGCACATTTTTGGAGCAACAGGGAAACTTTGTACAATGCATATATGCACCTCTTTAATTCACATTGATAAAATATTCTTAAATATTACTATTATATTTTTCACAGTAATATTTAAGAATCTATTTATTATGTATTTTAAATTTTAACTATTATTTATTTTATATTCATATCAACACATTGGAGACGGTATGCTCTGATAAACTGATATAGCCTTTTCTCGTGTTTTTTGCATTATTTAATATATGATTGAAAGGGTTCAAGAGAATGTATAGCATTCAATAACAAGTGTATTGTTAATAATTAAAATCATTAATAATTATTTTTCATTTTAAAAGTATTTCATTAAATAAAATGAAAATACCTCTAGCAAACGTTTCTTGGTGTGGTATGTTAAGAAACAATTTCCCTACTTCTTGAAAAATTATATAACATTATAATATATAATTATATATTGTATATAATATTATATAATATTATATATTATTATAATAATATATAATAAATTACATATTACGTAGCCTGAGTCGTGTCCCCTACAACGCAAAATAGCGTTCCGCAACGTTGAAACACGAAAGACGAGAATTCTCGTCTGCCGTCCACAATGTGTTACGCAGCATTGCTCGATTAGCAGAGTCGAGTCGATCGACGTGATCGATTCGAAGACTCGAAACGCGTCGCAGTTTTGCAACAAGGTGAACAAAAGCCTCCTCAGCAGTTGGAGAGGATCGGAGGAGAGTTTTCCTCGTGTCTTAATCCCGACAGGAATTCCCCGCCGGATCACCGAAAGCGATTCGCCTTCACCTCTGACCTTTCCACGTTGGGTCGACATTCCAGTTTCTCGGATCCAACACCGGGCCTAGTCCCAGTCAGCCAGCCAGCCAGCAAGCAAGCAAGCAAGCAAGCCAGCCAGCCAGCGATCTCAACCATCTCTTCCTTTTGCTCGCGAATCGAAATGGCCGCCCGACGCGATCTTCTCCCTTTCGAGAATATATTATCCAACGGAGATGAAAGCCACTTTTATCTGAATTTCTAGCGGCGGTCGCTGGGTGGGATTGCCAGCGGATGGGAAATTCTAATGACGTCTGGGACGTCGTGTCGCGCCGCGTCGGTTAGCGGCGACAAATTCTTCCTCTGAATATGTTTATTAATAATTTTCCAGCTGGCGGGTTCTCCGGATTATCCGGTATCCTCGAGCCGTTTGCTCGATAAATCTTCGCTTAAAGGATCGCGCGCGATGCTGCTCCCTCGTTGAATTTTTTCCCTCGGTTTTTTCTAGGGGATTACGCGAAAAGCAGCCCGGTGAATTTGCGTTTTCGTCATTTCCAAGTCACCGAGCAATTTTTTTACATACCAGAGAGATAACAGAAACAGACAGAGTGAGAGAGGGAAATTACTTTTGAAAGTAAAAAATTTATATTTTGTTTCCGATTTTTCTAACAAAGTCCGAGAATCCCACAACCGATCAAACCAACGGAACAAAGTAGCAGCAAACCAGCAAAGAGAGAAAGAGAGAGAGAGAGAGAGAAAAGGGAAGCGTTGCTCTTCAAACGAAATCGATTCGAGCAGACTGCTGGGGATAATGAATTATGCAAATCTGCGTGAACCGACCGCATTGCGTTGTGCAGAGTTTTTGAAAAATCAAAAAAAAAAAAAAAGCAAAACGCGCGTATGGCGAAAAAAAGGGAGGAAATTCGTAGATCGCGTACGGATGACATATCATCGTGATTACTCGTTTCTCCGATGCGGAAAATTTCCAGCCAGCTGAACAAATTACTCGATATTAATTCCTCGTTTTCAGTCGTGTGACCTCGTAGCTGTTGCGCTGTATAATGCCTAGAGAGAGAGAGAGAGAGAGAGAAGGAATTCTTTTAGCAAGAGTACGTTGTCCTTTGTCGCGACGCTTTTAATTCATTTGAAAAAGGAAAAACGCGATTCGACAGAGCACTTTCTTTTTTCTTTTTCCAGGAATTTCGTCCCAATTTTCGAAGCAACTGATTTTTAAACCCGGAATCCGGAAAGTTTGAACAAAGGAGAGAAAAAAAAAAATAATAGAGAGCAGGAGAAACATTGACTTTTCGGTAGATATTCGTAAAATACGATTGGAGGGAACGTGAGTAAGAGAGAAAATTGTGGCTGACGTGCCATCGAGAGCAACGTTGGAAATTCGGCCGGGATTCCGACGAATTGCCGTTATTAATTCTCAGTTTTCACCGTCGGCCGTGCACTTGCCATTATTCAAAGCTACCGGAAGCCACGTGGAAACGCGTCAAGCGATCTGGCAATATCGGCTATACCAGTCCGACAGAAGGAAAGGTAATTAACGATAAAATAACGTTTCGTCGATGCTTCTCCCCTTGTTAGATTAGATACGTGTTTCTGTTTATCAGCGTACGATACAACTTTAACAAAGTAATTACATTAATTCACAAGTTGAAGATCGTATCAATATTTAAGTAACATTTAAGTAACAATTCTAACAGAGATGGAACAGCGAACAAAAACGAAGATTTCGACTCGTTGTAAAAACGAGTAAACGCGTAAAAGAGATTGTGGTTCTCCGGTTAATAAATAAACCGGTCGAAATTTTTCAAAAGAATCACGCGCTGTGTAGACTAGTTTCAAAAAGCGAGGTAACTTGTTCGGCTTGGCGATAAGATAGCGCGTAACAAGAGTAAATTTCATCGATGTCGCGATAAGTTGCGAGAGATAGCTCCTTAGAAATTTATCTACCTCCTATTTATTCACCGAGAGAAGAATCGTAATCGTAAACAGACGAACAACGCTGGTGCTCGAAATTCTCTGTGTTGCGAGCACCACAATTTCTGAAAATAGAAAACTTTATAAACAAACGACGAAGTGCGAACAAGGATTTTACAAGGATTAATTTGGAAGGATTGATCCAATCTCTCTGACTTCTCGAGAAGAAATTTTGCAAACGCTCAATTTCAAAGAGGAAAAATCACTCCGTTGAGGTTGCACACAATTTTCGTACGGGTGTACGCAAAAATCGTACACATTCGAATCGAGATCGAATCGGCGATAAAATATCGCTCGATGAAACCGTCTATAGTGAAAATCAATTACCGAAAAATCCATCTCGTCTTACAAAAAACGTTTATGCACATAAATCTCACGGGGAGATTTAATGGTCGCAATCGGCCGGCAAAAATGATCCGCGGGACAATATGTCGATTCGCGGTACCAAGGAGCGTGCGTTTTTTACGTCTCAACGAGTCAAGATCGATCTCCGAGCGGTTAGCACCGGCTCGCAACGATTCGTACGATGACAACGTACTATTAATGGCTCCCGTTGATTAAAACGATCATAGCCGGGTATCGAAGCGGTTTTTGCGGAAACTTTTCACGCAAAACTTCTCGTGTATTCGCGCAATGAAAATAGCCCGGACAAGGCATCCAGTCACGAAAGATAATAATTGCCACTGTGAAAAGTTATCGTTGCAAAACACTCGACCTCGTCGTCGAGTCGTTTCTTATCGCTTTCTTATCTAACGTTTCTTTTTATCGAGTCGATAACGATCTTTGAATTCGACAGAGAGTCTTCTTCGCAAATCAAATCGATCGCCGAGCGCAAATCAAGTAAGTAAATAACTGTTACAACAGTATTATGTATTTTTATGTACATAATGTAATTATAACTAATTCAAAATAATTCAAAAATTGACTATATCGTTATTACATCGTTATTTGATATCGAATTTAATTTGTTAATTTAAAAATGACTTGCTATTGAAAACTCTTTTCTTTTTTTTTTTTTTTGCTAAATGATTTCTTTATTCGTCTATTAAATATTTCTTGCTTTGAGATGTAAAAATAGTAATAGTAATAAACACTTGCTTATAATAGTAATAAATAGCTGTATAAATAGTAATAAATAGTATAGTATAAATAGTAATAAATAGTAATAAATAGTATAGTAAAATAGTAATAAATAGTAATAAATAGTAATAAATAGTATAGTAAAATAGTAATAAATAGTAATAAATAGTATAGTATAAATAGTAATAAATAGTAATAAATAGTATAGTATAAATAGTAATAAAAATAATATATGATTATGGAAACTTGACTGTGACCCAGTCATACGCGGCGATCAACGTGTTGATCGATGTTACCAATTATAAACAAAAATTTATCCGGAGAAGCTGGTTCTAGTTTTGTCCGATTGAGAAAAAAAAAAAAAAAGAGAACGAGAGAAAGGGAAATGGAAGGCTGAGATTCTCGCGAAAAGTAAGAGAGTGATCGGTCGATAGCGCGCGGACCGCGAACAACGGCCAATTTCCGGCGGAAACTTCCGGCAATTTCTGATTGCGCTTATCCGGTGGACAAAGAGTTGCACGGAAAAGTCAAACAGCGAACGACGATACGGAGAATCGAAAGTTGCCGCTGCCCGAACGAACGAACGAACGAACGAAGAGATCCGTGCATCGACTTTCGGCCAGGTAATCCCAGCGTTATTCATAGCCACGGCATTACCGAACTTCCCAAGTAGGATTACCGAAAGCAGCGGTTACCTAGGCTGTGCTTCCTTTTCGCCTGCGAGCCTTCTTCTTCGGTTCCGAGAAGAAACTTCTTAAACCATCTCCTGCACACCCGGCGGTAGAGTAGATCTCTCCTACTCTCGCCACTTCTCTCACTCAATTTTCCCCCCTCGTTTTCTTCCTCTCTGGCCATTGACTTCTTCGATGAGATTTCATATTGCTCTTTCAGATCTTCAGCGCTCTCTGATTGGGCGCTTTTGTACAACCCAAGCGTGAAAGAATTTTTTCAAGGGACGAATCAGGGTGTTTCTTCGTTTGATGCTCTTCTTTTTTTTCTTCTTCTTCTTCTTCTTCTGGGTGTTTTTCTCGATTCGATGGTACAAAGTTTTGGAGTTTATTAACCTCTATTATCCTCGAGAGAGAGAGAGATTTCATATGTAATATACATTCTCTTAACTTCTAAAAAGATTGGACTTTGAAATTTTAATACTGAAACTACCAAAGTTTTAACACTGAAACGACTGAAGTGTAATATTCGTAGGAAAGAAATTAAAGATGCAAGGTGCAAGAAAAAGTTCACGACACAGCAAGGAACGCGCGAGCTGCTATTAATATATTTCGTTAAGTCACTCGAATATTTAAAAATATTCTGTTATAAATATATGATAATTATAAACTGGTCATTTTCATCACTTTGGTAGTTAACACATTGTCACTTCCTACGTGTATTACTCGCGAAATGAAATTTTCTTTTTCTTTCTAAAATTCCGACGAGTCAAATTATTATTAAACGCGTGTGTTTATTTCGTAGACTGAGGCTGGACTGACTAAAGTACAGTTCACATATCGCGACGTGAATACCGGTTTTACAAATTTGCGTTCAAGTGCACGTACATGCACATCGGCGCGTGTTAGTTTTCTTTTTCCAACCGAAACTTCTAGAATCGGCTGCAAGTTACTCTCTCGGGGGGGAAAAAGAACACCGTCGTGCTGCAGGATGTCCATGACATTAGAAACTCGACTCGCAGACACACGCGCGCAATTTTATAGGAACAAAAGTGTCATCTTTTTCATTCACCCGGATACGAGACGCGTTTCAACGTCCACGTCAGCTGCGTGAACATCAACGATGAAGCGAAACAGCTAGAGCTAGCTAGTTTTAGTCGGATTAGCAACGTACGTACGTGAAAGTCACGTTCCCGATGGTTTTTCTCATCGAGACGTGCCTCGATGATAAATGAAACGTGATCGCAATGAGAATAGACGGCGGAGAAACGACACGATACAATACGAGTAATTATCACAATGCAGGAAGGGGGATCTTGTAACCGCGTGTATGCTCGATCGAGTTTCTTCGTGGCAGATCGATCGGATAGATATCTTAGTTGATTTCTAATAATAACGCCGCGAGGAGTTTCTGTTACAAATAATTGAAACGCGAAAACGTTTGCTGTCCTCCAATTAAAACGGCAAGATTAATTTCTGACGTGATCTACGAAATTACGTACAAATCGGAGAAGAAGTCGGATTCATTCGGGAAATCACATCTGTAATTCGACCTCTCGAGCAACGCGGAATTCCCTGTTGAAACTGAAAGGTATATGAAAAATTCTTCAGCCGCCAGAAGGCACGAGCAGAATTTTGTTATTAAAAGAGCACGCATCGCGAGGATTGCGCGGGGAAACACAAAGTCGACAGTTCCTCGGCGAGGAAACAGTTGCTTCATTAAAGATTACTTAAAGGCCCGAGAATCGTGGAGTTTCGTGTGTACGAGCACAACCGTTTTACATTTACAACGTCTCGGTGGAAATGCTCTCGAAAGAAAAGTAACAGTCGTAGCAGTAACAAAGTCCTCGACTTGAGTAAAAACTACGAGTCCGAGGGAACAGTTCTCACCGCGAGACAGAGACACAGAAAAGAATTTGAAAACGAACATCTTAATTAACCCAGATATACTCCATTATACTCCAGAGAGACGCAACGTATTTATTAAATTTCACGGTATTTCAGCTGTTCGAGCTATCGAGAATCTCTTGGCAATTTTTTTGAGAACTAGCCAACGGCAATTTGCCGCCGACACAATTAAATTTCCAAATTTTTTTCATGGGAACGGTCTATTGGGCCAGTATGAACGTAGTGTGTTCGAAGTGCGGTTGGTGATATAGAAATCGATATTCATAGATGGCCGACTGAAAGAGAGAGAGAAAAAGAGAGACAGAAAGGCAAAAAAAAGAAAGAGGGAGAGGGAGAGAGAGAGAGAGAGAGAGAGAGAGAAAGAGAGGATCGAAAATAAAAGCTACGAACAACTGTTACTAGATGCAGTCTCGCGAAAAGAACGTCGATTGTCCTAGATGCGGATGCACGTCCTGGACGCATCGGGGAATAATGAATAATTGGAGCGGCACGGAAACCACCGAATCCCGATAATTGTTGTACGTTTGTTCGATAATTAGCATTCTATCGCGACCACCGCCGGGCCGTCCAATAATTTCCCAGGGAAAAACTTTTGGACCGGCAAGCGTCCAAAGGGAATTTCGTTTTCCCGGTTTCCACCGTCGGTGAATCAAGGCTTTATCGCGTATAATTCGATTAATTTCCGAGGTTTATAGATAGCGCCTGACCTTTGCGATTCGCGATATAAATTCGTCGGAATCGCGAGAACGCAGAGCTGGTTTTTCTTCTTTTTTGATTTAATTAAGAACGATTATCGGCGAGCCATTGTCGGTGAACGAAGAAGAAAAAAAACTTCGCTTCAAATAGCTACAATTCCCAAGCTTGAAACGTCCACAATACTTGGAATATTATCGACTATTACGTGAATTTTCATTTATAGATTCGTCGATGTGATTACGTCCTCGTGAAAGACAGATTGAAACAGTCAATTAAAATTCTTTTCGTTTCGACTCGTCAAATGGAAAATGAACAAACGCCTGACAACGATTGCACGATATTATTTCCGATTGCACAATTGAAAGTAATAAACAATAAATAAATGTAACATAACCGAGAAGTAAGTTATTTTCTTCTCGAAGACTCGGCGAATAAACGCAGCTCGAACGATATCCCGCGATTGGATATGAAACGCGCGACCTTGGTCGGATCGGTATTGGCACCGATCCGCCCACCGAACAACAATACGTACTTGGTGACAGATACGCGCATTCCGGCGAGTACGACACCCTTGCACGTGCTCGACGCCTACGCGCGAAGCGTCCTCGCGCGTTCACGAGCCAACGCGACGACCTCGAGGCCTGCAATCGGCCGCTCCTATCGCGGCCAACGCGTCATCGAAATTACCATGGACTCCAAGCGGAAGTTGATAAACCGCTCTCGCTTTCCAACCGAACGGACAGTGAAACACAGACGAGATGAACAATCGAACGAATGAAAACTACGGAGAGAGAGAGAGAGAGAGAGAGAGAGAGAGTCGAGGAGAGCGTGTCTGTTTTACACAATGGGGATAACAGGAACAATATCGGCAACAACGCAGCCTCATTTTCCAATTTCTTTGTTAGATCGTGCGCTAGGAAATTTAATAGATGCATGTACTTTCACTTGGTCGACGAATGCTGCGTCGATAATTTTTTAGCGAGCCACCTCATCGAATGGAATATATATCGGTATATTGGAATATCGGAGTACCTGGGAGTGATTGGTAAAATGCAACTCTTGATCATTTCACTTACTGTCCTGTAGTGAAATTTGGCTTGGGACGCGCTTAAAGAGCTGCTTAATCGAAGCGATTCTACGTTTCCGATTGCAATTTGTAGTTACGATCGTTGTTTTCCTTTTGGGAAATCATCTGAATTATGTAATCAATAAAGAGTCAAGGTATCGAGAAGTATCGCGAAATTCAATCGAATTAAATTTCGCTTGGGAATACAGGTCGCGTTTTATTAAAAAGAAATAACACCACGACTCGTCTGAAGACGAGAAAATTGTGATAAAATTGGCTCTTTAGAATTATTGATTTCCCCTGATTACCCGGTTATCCCGGTTGTCAACTTCTTCATCGCGTGTTTATTCAAACACAAACGAGAGAAAAGGCCCGAGATTGGGAGACGAGAGAAGGAAAAGCTGATCGCAAGCTGAGAATTCGTTTGACGTCGCAATCATCCTCTCGTTAAAGCGAAACTGCCGCTCACGAGGCAGAAGAGCGAGAAGCAACGATAAATTTTTTGCACGAAAACTGCATCAAGATAACTCGCAAGCCGCAGACATGATAATCACCATCGTGACCTTACCAGCCGGCCACGGCTAACCTATGCTAAGGGCGCTTTTTCATCGTCGACGACTCAGCGCGTTTGAAGATGGCGCCTCGAGAGGAAGGATGATACCATTCTTCACGTTTAAGAGGATCAAGCTGCTTATGATTGCCAAGATCTGCCTGCCTCTCTCCGTCCTGACTACCTCTGCCGACAAATAATTCCAGCGAACGAGAAAATGGGCTGGTTTGCTTCGCAATTTTTTTGCAATTTCATCTTTTCAATTTAAAAATCAATAATATACACATTTCGCATAGCAGCAGACGAATCCGCGTATTTCGTTTTGTTTCAAACGGTATTGAAACAGCAAAATTTCATACGACTGCGCATGAATTTAGCTTTATCTCCAACGTTTTTTCATTTTCAATAGAGCGCGTGCGATAAAGCTGGCGGAAAAATTAAGGAAACTTTTTAGGAACAAATTCGACGAACAAAGACGTTCCGAATGGAAACGACTGGATTTCTATCGTGCATTTTATTTTTGTGGCTGGAGATTGTATTGTATTTCAAATTGGAACGCAATCGAAATTGGTTCGGAAAAATTTCAACAACCTGATACACTGGCGTGGAACGCTGATTTTAATATTCATGTTCACCAACTGTTTTCCTTCTCTCTCTCTCTCTCTCTCTCTCTCTCTCTCTCTCTCTCTCTCTCGCGTTCGAAACGTAATACTATACAAAGCGGACACGCGTGTATATTTTTTCAATTAAGGGGAAAACAATGCGAGATTTAATTCACGAAAATTAAAAATCGAGGCACGGGAGAGGGGAGTGGGAGGGAAGGGGGGAGTGGGAGCCCGTTCCGAAAATCCAAGTGACAAAACGAGATCCGATCTCGAGTTTCTCCCCCACCCGCGTGCGTTAAAACAAAGTTTGCGTTACCATATTGAACACCCAGTATGGATGTTTGAAATGCATCGAACTTGCTCGTGTTTCGTGTTTGTGTTGAGCCAACAAGCGCGGCGACTCTTGATTCAACCCCTGCCCCCCCCCCCCCCCCCCCCCTCGCCATTAGATTAAAAGTATATTTGCTTTTCATTTAAATTTACAACGCTGTCCGCGACAGGACCGCGCTTTTTCAAGAAACCTCTATACACGTAGTTCGTACACCGTCTACAATTCGAAACTCGAGCCGCTGTTTCCCCGGGTGGGGAAAGAGAAATCGAATTGAAGAAACAGATAGAAACAGATTCACTTGTATCAACTCAAAATATGGCCAATTGATAATTTTTTTTAAGATATTTTATAGACGCGAAACGCATTTTTAGAGATTTAAATAATTTCGTGAAATATGCAAACAAAAGCTTTCCTCGACTTGGATTTCACCGATGGAAACTTTACGCTTTAATCGTCGGCAGTGTTAATCTTTCTAATGTTAACCCGTTGCGCTGGCAACTGGGTCGCGGACCGTAACGAGTGACCGAACGGTATACAATAATTCGCTTTCTTTGTCTTTTTAACTCGTCGGTATGGATGTCACTGGATAGAAGTAATTAAGAAGTAACAAAGTTATCGTTTATTTTGTCTGGGTTACATTTAAATATACTTAAAACTGAGAAAAAGTTGCAATTTTGCACGTGAAAATTGTTACACGTCATTCCAGCGCAAGAATTCAAAAAACGGGTGAATCAAGTTCAAATTACAAGACGAGAACAGTTATTCAGAAATTGATTGTATTGCCGCGATGGTACACGGCTGATTCAAGTTGGACAGTCGTTAAGCCACGTCGTTGTTCCTAATTCCGCAGTAGAGATACTTAAAATGTCATTTGCCGGCCGCGGCCCGCGAAAAAGGAAACGGTACGTTGCAGTCACCAGCTGCAGAAACAGCAATTCTCGAAGCGGTCGAAATTAATTGGAGACACCGGGACGTGCGTTACGAGTTATCATTCGAGGCAGTAGCCTAGAGATAAGATAAAAAGAAAAGAAAGAACAAATATCTTTGTACGCGTTGCAACTCGTCAGTTTCGGTGTAAAAAAAAAAAGAAAAAGTACCGAGATATTTGAGAGAAAAAGTCGAAAGCTTGCCAAACTCGCGCAGTTGCTGTCTACGCGATGTTTGTGTGGCAATTAACCGCGAGAGATCGAAGTCAATCACGCAGAAACAAAGGCTGGAAACTGCAAGTTGAAGCAAAATTCTAGGTAGGTTGCACCTGGCCACCTGGACCGGTCTGACAAAGCGCAGAACATTGTGCAGAATCGTCGTAGAGCATCGCGACGATGCTATCCTCGGAGAGTTGGCTCGTCCGGCTAATTAGCGCGAATGAGCCACGGGACAAAGGGAACCGAGGAAATGATTAACGCGAACTCTCGCATAGCCACGAAAGTAAGGAAGAAAATTCACCTCGGCCTTGCTAAAATCGTTGGATTTTCAACGCGGACACGCGGACACCGGAGAATTTTATTCTCGCGGAAGTACCATTTCTCGTCCATGGATCCTTTGTGCCGGTGGGCTGTACAAAGGACCAGTCCAGTCGTGAATACACCAGTGTGTACGATGATATCGCGTATCTCCTCGAGCATCCCATGTACGACCCGTGAGATACGCGGTTTGGCGTGTCTATTATCTATTAGGAACACGTACACCCGGAACTGAGATTAGCCCTGAACCGCCAATAGACCGGCTGGCCAGATAGACGACGAAAGAACTTTACGAGTTAACGAGTCAGAGTGGAGCAAAGGAAACAGGAAATTTGCTAGTTTACAAGCGATACCGTGGCCGGAGGAGGTGCTAGGAAACTATAGAGGAATATAACTTGCAATAAACTTGGGGGAATTCGCTCCGACGTGACGTTTATTTAGCGCCGAATATCAATCCGCGTAATGGGTATGGTGTTTCGCAAGTTCACCGAGTGTACCGAGTGTGGCGGCTTTGACGACGCTAATTTCAGTTCTATCGTTCGCGTACGTGTCTCGGAACAATAATAGCTTGGCTCGACGGAGCTCGGCATTGGCGCGTTCAACCGCGTGCACGAGGACGCCTTGTTGCATTAGCGAACCCATGTTAATCGCGTTTTATCGTGTTGAAATGCCACATCCGCCAGCAGACTGAACTTTCCAATTTCCAAATTCTCAGACGAGACAGAACGCACAGTTAAAAACGTTCGAGTTGAAAAGTTATTAAGCAAAAAATATGAATTTCTCTTCGTGAGAAAAAGATTAAATCAATTGGTCTTATCGTCGTTAACGAGTGTTAAACGAATTAAATAATAAACATACGAATAAACTGTGGTACAATGGCCAATGGCAGATCTCGAACGATGTCGCTAGTTCCTCGTGAACGAAATGACAAATGGCTGGTCTGGTTAAATGAAAGGCAATGCAGTTACGAGAGGTAGGTGAATTTCTGCTTGCTCGAAAGTGCATCGACATGCACTTACGTAAGCAGTGACCCATTACTTTAAGATACGCGCATCAGCGACACTAGAGAAATTACCGGCGAGGATGATTATCAAAGCACCGAACGGTCCTGTTATCGGATGATTTAACAGGCTAATTGAACGCCTCGTCGACAACTGCCTGGAACTGCTCCGTTTTCTATTCGCGACCACATGCGAACGAAACTGCGTACCTGGCATAGATATCGAATCTATCGAACACGATCAATTTCTCCTTTGCTTCGACTTGTTTCGCTCGATCACGAACGACATTCTCTCAATTCGTAAATTAACGACAGTAAAGACTAGCGAGTGGCACTGAAACTATTAATTTGTTACATTTCAGATGATACGTTCAGTTTTCCGAGTGTTTTTCCTTTGGCGTTCGTTGCTCGTTTCGAGAACGCGTAAACGAAATCGTAATGTGATTACGAAATTAAATCGTAGCTAACGGCGACAAAAAAAAAAAAAGAGAAAAGAAAAGAATTAAGAGCGCAAAATCAGTGAAACTTACCTTCGTGCCGTGAGAACGTCCTCGGTTCACAGCTTCCGATCCTTGGCTAGATGATCGACTTCCGCTCGCTATTCATCAACTTTCGTTTTCTATGGCAGAGGACGATCTCTCACGAAGTCGCTCGGGCTCGGGCGAATAACCGTGAAAGTTTTGGGAATCGAGCCGGAAAACTGTTACTTCGTGTAGACACTCACGCCTCGGTGACTCTGAAAGTAAAAGAACCGACTCTGGTAAGTAAACGCGATTAGACTCGCGTTAAATTATTTTCCACCGTACTGTCGTACGAAAAAAAAAAAAAAAAAAGAAAAAAGAAAAATAATTGCAAATTTAAGAATCTTGGTTCGAAAATGTTCACAGGTAGATTGATGATAATTACAAACTAGTAAAGAAATTCTTTGCAAATTACGTATACATTTCGCGCGAAAAAGTAATCAAACACTTTACGTTTCTGTCCGTGGGAACGCCCGAGTAAGTGATATTGACCGCTGCGTGGTCAGACGCGTCGTACGACACGTTCTCTTTCCACTGGAAATTACAAATGCAATTACAAATTATAAATCGAGGTTGTCCCACATTGAAGAATATTTGAAACGAGAGAGTGTTTGAAGGTCAAAGGGAACTTCAGACGTTAGAATCGAGTTGTCGTCAGCCTTTAAATAACCGGGGAGGGCCGAAGAGGCGATGGTTTAAGTTTACCGGGCGCGTCAAAGGCAGAACTGGCTCGGTAATTATGACAGACGCGGTTACACACACGGAACGCGCGGAGGAAGCGAGGGACTTTATTCGCGCGATTCTTTTCATAAAGGAAACGCAGCGAGAAACGTGACAGAGAGAGGAAGAGAGAGAGAAAGGAAACGAGGGACGAATTGTAAAAAGCGAGGAAAAGCAGACACGGTAATGAAGAAAAAGAGAAGGAAACAAATTTTTCTCATCGAGCTGTTCGTATAATATCTCAACAAAGAGGATAACGGAGAAGGTGGAAAAAAAAGAGAAAAGAAAAGAAAAGATCTCGAATGAAGACGAAAGGCAAAAAGGAAGAGACGATAATAATTACGACCGCGTTCGTCCTCTCTCGACCGATCTCTCGCAAGAAGGATAAAAATGACAGTGTCGCCGCACTGACTGCGCAGATAAAGCAACAATTCTATTAGCGACAGCTTAGTAGTTCTGACGTGCTGTAATACCATCTTCAATTTGCTTCTTTCAGTTCCAATTTCGTCACGAAAATTAACTGCATATTACTGTCCAGGGTAATAGAATTTTTCTCTGACGTATTAAGAAATATTTTCTTTTCTATCCTTTCTCTCTCTCTCTCTCTCTTTCTTTTTTTTTTTTTTTTTT
>NW_025109828.1:1073982-1077738 GCF_011392965.1 Frieseomelitta varia | reverse complement strand
TTTCAATCGTATTTAACAGAGGAAATTTCCGAGACATGGAGATCTTTGAACCGTTCGGTCGATGAACAAAAAAAAAAAAGCCAGCGTGCGTTTGCAAACTGCTGTATCGCGGAAATAGCAATAAAGCAACGTAAATACACGCAAATGGAACAATGATTCGCGAAATAAGCGATCGAACGGAACAATTCAATTTCCCTTTATGATCGCGGGTAATTGCAACGTTCGTGCAAACGTGTTTGTAAAATCGTATCGATTAATCCACCTCTGGGCGAAAACTTGTAAATCTTCATCGGCCGTAGATACTGAACAACGACTGAAGAACAAACGAATCGTCAAACATACATCCGCCGCCCTGTATCAGTTAATCTCCTCTCTGCAATTGTTGCAGTGCATCAAATCTCCAATATTATTCCCGTGTAGCGTACAATATGTACATGTGCACCAAGCACGAAACTGACTGACATAACATTGAACGTGAAACAAGCTTATGCGGAGCATATGCTTTTCTACCTCTATAAATCTGAGAAAATGTATTGGAACGAATCTTTGAACATGTATGCAGGGAGTAAAGAAGGGAGAATAATTAATTGCGATAACTTTCAAGACTGGTAGCACGGTTTCGCCAGGATTTACCGCGCTCGTGCCAAGGGGTCGTGGTTTTTGTTCGAGACGACAAGAAGCCAGGACTCCGGGGGAAGATTTAAACGCAGAGCGCGGCTTCAAAGACGCGCGAGACGAGCGGAAACAGGAAGGCAGACGGTCCCGGGGATTATGATTGCGCGTCGGCGACAGCGAAAACACCGGTAACGCGACTGACCGTGGAACATGCACGATAAAACCCCATCGCGCCGCTGCTGGGCTTAACGAGCCAGACATTTCGCGATGTTAGACCAGCCAGCTTCAATTCCACGCGTTGCACACGCCGACTGACACCGAATAACGCGGCAAAATGTTTCTCACGCGACGCGAGAAACCCGTCCGCCACTCCTCTCGAGGCTTTTTATTCGAAAGAAATAATTTGCACCCCTCGCACAGATGTAGTCTGTGACGCGTCCTCCAGAGGCGAGTCCTTTTGACACGTTTTCGAGTCTTTTTACGCGTTGGGGAATATTTTACACTTCTTTTTTTTAGATTCTGTACTGCACGAATGAGAGATCGATCCCGCAAAAGTTTCAATTGAGAAGAATTGTTTATTATTCGCGCAATTCTATTTTTCCTTTTTTTTTTTTTTTTTTTTTTTTTTTTTTTTTTNTTTTTTTTTGTTAAGTATATAGTACATTTGTATTGTAGTAAGACTGTAGCAACCGCTAGCTCCGAAGAATCTTAGATCAGCGCTATGTTCATTAAATCGTTCCGCCGAAAAATGCGTTTCCGATAAATTAACAATGCCAACTGAATGAAACTTATAAACAATAGAAAATTTAAAAATTGTTAGTCCAATTAATTATTGCAGATGTTTATATATATATATATATATATATATATATATAGTAATAATTAGAGAAATTATTTATTCGTTATTTATCATTCGTTATTTGTTATTCATTTTTAGTTAATATATATTTTGTTACATTGATAATATTTTTACATAAATTATCAAAATTAAATTATTATTTAAATTTGTAGTACTGTGATCAAAATTAATTATCATTATAGTACCTACAAGACACGGATGGGTGTTTGATCAAGTTAATTATTAGTATTATGAATATATATATATATATATATATATAGTAGGCAGTGGCAGCAAAGGAATGTAGTAGAACAAAGAAAGTGAAGAAAGAAATGTATCAGTTAGTGTTACGTGGGTAGAGAGAACAGCCACGTGTAAAGAATGTAAAGAGTATAAAGAGTTAAAAAAGATTATGTAAGAGTATGTAAGAGTTTATTTAGAATATTTATAGAATGTAACGAGTGTGTATGCATTTTGTATGAATATTATAATAAAGGATTTATATAGTACAGATAGATGGTAGCTAAGTGATCAAGTACCAGATTAGTGAATTCTACATGGTAATACATAGAGTAATTTCTACGTTGTATCTAATAGCAATTTCTTTGTGCTTATGAGCGTGAACATTTTTTACTAACATTTTTTAATACGACTGATAGTTATCAACGATTATACCGTACTAGATGATCGACGAAATTCAAGCACAAGTACACCAACTTCAACGGGATTAAAAACGAAAGACGAGGAGGCTAGGAGATGGTCGAAGGACGGAAAGTGATACTTCTTCGGCAGAGCCAGCTACTCGTCCCGAACGTGATTAATTTGATCGAACGAGTAAAGGAGATAAAGAGCTATCCATCAACAAGAGCAAGCTACGTCGAGCTTGCTTCCTCAAATATTAACACAATGGCAACATGGTGCGTTCGATAGCAACATGCCCAGTGCTTTCCAGCTCGTGAGCCGGAAGGACGAAACGCAAGATGGAAAGGAACTGTGGTTCCAGTGTAACGGTTACCTGGCTTAGCTTCTGGCGCTGTTATATTCGCATTATCATTCGTTAATTTCCAATAAGAATTTAAATTATTTGAATTGCTCGAATTGTTCATATTATTCGGAATTCGGATTGGAATTAAAATGGTCCGTATCATTGCAAGAAAGCAAAGTCCCATCTTACCGAAAACTTTCAATACTTGTTACGCTCGTTGGGAAAAGTCTCTGCTGCAACAGCAACGGAAACGAGTAAAACATTACCTTGTCCGTGTTTAATTCATACTAAGGAAACACGAGATGTATAAACCGTTCCAATTATTCGCAACAACTGCCCCCAAGAGATACAACAGCCACAAACGATTTAAATTCTAATCCGGAACGGCTGCTGGAAATTTCCGCGTTCAAGGGGGTAGCACGGTGGCGCAATACAGAGGGAACTTCGACAGCTGCAGTGAAAGTAGTTCAGCTCAAGAGATTCGTGTTTGCTTGTAAGCCTCTGCAAGACCGTTTGCGGTCAGCCGCAGCAGCAGCGACGAAAACTCGACTAGGGGCAGAGATGCCTTCAAAAATAGAACTCGAACCGAAGGGAGCATTCGCACGAAATCCTCCCCGAACGAAGGATCAGCGCTGAACGCGCAAAATTTACCATTGTTCACAGTTAGCCTCAGCTTTCTACGAAATATACTATACTATTAGTCGTTCGTTCGTCAATCTTTTTATACAGGAATAAAAAAGAGCGCGTTTCCGTTACTTCGGAGCATGCAACGATCAAAGAAAAATTTTAGTTTCCGTGCTGTTTCCACAAATATTTTAAAAAATCCCCGGCACTCCGGCAAGAAATATTTTTCCATATTTTTTCATAGGAAACTCCTAGTTGTGTATGTTAGAAATAGAGTGTATTTTAGAGAATAGAATATATAGGGTGTTTCGTAACTTGCGGGACCCACTTCGGAAGCTGATTGTACGCCTAAAAATAATGAAAAAAAATCATATAAATATATGTCCTATCTGTCTTCTTTGATGAGATACAATGAATTTTATAAACAGAGTAAACTCTAGTAAGCTAGTTTTACCAGGGATGGTATATTCAATTTTCATAATAATCATAATTGGGATGAAGAAAATCCACGTGTTATTGTGCATTCAAGACATCAACACCAGTTCAGTTTAAACATATGGGCACGAATAATTGATAAATTTTTAATTGGACCTCTTTTTCTTGATGAGAAACTAACAGGCACAAAGTACGTTGATTTTCCGAGCACGCGTTTACACGAAATATTAGAGGAAGTTCCAGTCGATATTAGATTATT
>NW_025109828.1:1049183-1073495 GCF_011392965.1 Frieseomelitta varia | reverse complement strand
ATGAATGACAAGACGCGTGCAGGCTTGTCTTCAAATGCAACGTGGTCATTTCGAGCATCTTTTGTAAAAGTAATTAAAACAGAAAATTCATTATATCTCATAAACGAAGACAGAGAGGACATATATTTATATGACTTTTTTTTCATTATTTTTATGCGTACAATCAGCTGATTGGATCAGCGAAGTGGATCCCACAAGTTACGAAACACCCTGCATAAAAAAAGCGTCAAGATGTAGAGAGCAAATCTTCGAAAATTACATCGCGGGGAAAGATACATATATGTGTGTTGCTAAAAACGGATAATGCTAAGAAAAAAAATGTAAACGTCACAAAGAAATTACGAGTGATTTTCTTAAGCTTAGGTTCGTCGTTGGTTCGCACGGCAACATGTTACGTTTAGAGAGGGAGAATCAGAGATACGGGCAACGTGTCGCCCCGACGCGACGGTACACGTCATCGTATCTCGAGAACTCTCATTAACAGTGAAATTACAGGTACTTGATAGTTGTTGGTGTCGAGCAGTTACTGGCACTTAGTAGTTGCAGTCGGTAAATTGGACGTCGCTAACTTGGCGTTGAATCAAACGCCCTGAATCGACGTCTTTGGCTCTGGGATCGCAGAATCGTTTGAACATCACGATTCGAGTCTCGCGATAGCCGACTGATAGGGAAAACATTTTGAAAGACAGAACCAAGGAAACGAAAGGAAAGATTCGTTTCCCTCGATTCTTTAAAAACATTTTATTTAAAAGGGAGAGAAATTACAAAAAGAGATGGTTGGTGCAGAGATATTGTTTGCAACATCAGAGGAGGAATTGTTTCGCGTCTTCCTCTTCCTCTTAGACGTCGATATTCCAGTATTAACGTCTTCTTGCTCCCAGAAAACCCAAGAGAAGATATCTAACTCGTGCTCATCCCAGAAAAGGAGAATCTCTAAAATCCCAGCGTAAATAGAACGAAAATATTTCGCAGGTAAAGCACGTGATATTAGAACGTTGCTATCTCAACACATTCTAGCGTTAAGGATAATTTATCTTGGAACGTTAAATAATTCGAAACGATCGAAATAATTAAAATTATTACCTTCTTTACCACGTAGATCTTTCTCTGTAGATCTTCGATATATTTGATTTTCAAAAGTCAAACACGACGAAACACGTATGTACATTCTCGACGAGCTTCTCTCGATCGCTCTTCCCAATCAATCGTTCATTATGTTCTCGCTAAACTCTCGGTAATAATCTTGATTACCAAAGGTTGCGTTCAAGTTAATTTAATAGAGCTTAACGAGATTGCCGCGGCAATTGCAGTGTGTCCAGTGTTCCGGCAATCGGAACCTTCGACCTCCAATTATCGAGAGCCAAACCAAATCGAAACAAAATCCAATTAACGAGCCGAGACCCAGGTCCCAAGATCGTCGGGCCAATAAAGAACATCGGGCGGTCCAAGTGGACATCGAGTAAACTCGAAACTCGATGGAAGGGTCAAAAGGAAGGAATAAAACCGATTTCCAGCATCGTCGGCTATCGCGACAGTGGTGACAATGTAAATTCGGCATTGTGTCCCCTTGAAAAATGCCCGAGTCTCTTTTCACGGGGCTTTCCGCTCTATTTTCCCTCCACTTTCGCGACATCCCCTTTCCGGCGTCGTTTCCTTTCAACATTCGAGAACGGGGAACGCTTGATCGTTCCACGACACCCGGAAACTCCGCTTTTGTCCGCGCGTTACCGGTTACCATCGAGCCGACTCGATCGATTAGGGCGACTGGTTGGTCCTCGGACAGGTAGCGTCGTTTTTCACGGCGCACCCCTTCCTACCAAGGACGGAAGCGCGAGAGGGTGTGTGTGTGTGTGTGTGTGTGACCTCTCTCTCTCTCTCTTTCTCTTTCTCTCTCGCCTATGCTGGAAACGGGACTGGCTTAGACTCGGTTCGATCGTCACGCGACACACGCCGCTCCATCCTCTCGTATGCTCGTGCTTGTGTGCCAGCGATTCCATCGGGATCCCCAAGACGAATGGCACACGGTCCCCTCGAACATGTTACCGATGGATTTTTCGGCAATATTTTTCCAGCAGGCCGGCTTTGAAATGTAGGTGACACGTGGAACGTAGCTACGTCGGGAAAAAGCCGGAAGGATAAATGAAATTTTGAAAATTCGATGGAGTTTCGAAACTCGGTCGGTTTGCTTACTCGAGCTCTCTCTCTTTTTCTCTCTCTCTCTCTCTCTGCGAAGAATGAAAACTGAAAGCTTTTCTTCTGCAAAGCATCGACAGCGAAATTGAAATATCATCTTTTTGTCTTTTTTTTTTTGTGCAGGTTTGTATTTTGTAGTAAAACAAATTTGCATTCATCGAGTATTGGAATGTTCTCTTCAGGTAATTTTAAAAAGTCAGACCTCTTTTCTGTTGCTCAAAGTTTGTGCATTCATATAGAATGTCTCGAGCTGTCTGACATCTGTCCCAGAAGGGAGCGTCAATCTTCTCGATTATGTGTTGGGTTATTTTGGTCCGTGTTGTCCTTAATCGAGCCTTTTTGGTTGGCTGAAAGGAATTTCTTGGTAGAAGAATTCATTTACTACATTGTGCAAAAAAAAAGAAGAATCTTTTTCTTTCGCAAGACTGGCACAGCAGATATGTATTCGAGAATTCTCGAACACTTATCTAATTCGTTGGACTGCATGACGATTAACCGTGATCTGGCCCAAACTCGAAGTCAATTTCGATCGAGTACGCGTGGAAATAAAAATTTGAAACAAAGAGGAGAGAGTTAACTTGGCAATGATTCGCGGTTATTGTTTCCGCTTTAAATCCGAGCTTCGAATTACCTGCGACTCTTTTACCCGGCCAGCGAGAATGGTCTTTCCTTTTTTTTGTCTCCTCTGAACGCTTCGAGAACCATTTTCGTCCGACACGGAACAAATGTACCTGAAACCTTTATCTGGCGAGAGCATTCGAGGCACGTGTTCCAGACGACGAACCTGCAATTACAATGTTGTAAAGCAACTCGAAACGACAGCCATAAAGAGAAAAAGCCCGTCAAAAAATATTCTGAAGAGTACGGTGAAAAACCGTACTGAGAATTTCCCTCAGCTCCCGGGTGTAACAATAGCGACTTTCCGCTCCGCGAGGCGTCCCTTCGTTCCCCATTCTGTCCTACAATCTCATTGTTTCGTTAATACGTTCAAAGTTCCCTCGTTCCACTCTACTCGTTTCTTTTTTTTTTTTTTTTTTTTAGTATTACATTTTTCACGAAATATTTATAAATTTAGAGGTGAAACGAACTTGCTACTGCTTGGAGCAAATTTTTTTTATTTTTATTTAGCGACACGCGCAATAGAGAAATGAATTTTATAAAATTCACGGAGCACTTTTTCCCTTCGCCATTACAGAGGTATGATTACTTTACAACAGTTTGTTTCAACGCTCAATTGCCCAATTGCTTTTGCATGCTCAGAAATTTTCTGTCAAAACGAATCTCGCTCGGCGATGGATTTTTGGACAAGAAACAAAAAAAAAAAAAAAAAAAAAAAAGGGACTCGAGCATCTCGCGACAATTGTTTCACGGGCACTGTTCACAGGATCGTTGGCAAAATGTTTGCGGATGATTCCTTCAGAAGCTGAGGGAGACGACGGCAAGCAGCCCCGTCTAATGCAGCCCCGGAGCCGTAAAAGGACCAATAAAAGTCGAGGGAACGGTTGGCAGTAAACCTCGCAGCACCGTTACAAATAACACACCGTCCATTCGGCAGACTCGCGGACGGTCAACATGGCAGATAAAGCGTTCCTCCCCACGACCGCGAGGGTCGCCGACAAAGCGTCGTAATTACGCTGTCTGTTTCGAAGGGCGCGGGCGACGCTCGCGGCGTGCCAGTTGCACACGGCAAACCGCTCGTAATTCGAACCCCCGCGAGTTCTCAAGACTCACTCTTTCTCTCTCTCTCTCTCTCTCTCTCTCTCTCACCCTCTTCCACCCTCTCTCGCCTCTGTTTCTCGCTCTCGAGAGGTGGCATCGCATCTCGAGAGCAGTCGGTGGAAGGTTAATTTCGTGCGGCGAGCTGCCGCTGGAGGAAGCCAGATTACATCGTTCGAATTACTGGGGCGTGAGATCACAGAAGTACTCGTGTTTGAAAAAAAAAAGAAAAAAAAGAAAAAAAGAAGAGAAAGAAAAAGGCAACGATAGAGAAAAGAAGAGGGAAAGGAGGCAAAAGGGGGACAGACGAAGAGAAAGAAGGTTGAGTAGAAAGAGAAAGAGAGAGAGAGGAAGAGAGAAAAAGAAGAAGCAGGAAACCGAGAGCTCGTTTCACGAGCTCCACCGCCATTGTTGCGTCTCTATGCCGGAAAATTTTCACTACCGTTTGTGTGAATCCTCCCTTCGCCGCCCTTCCTGAGGCTACCCATTTTCCTCCTTCTTTTCCCCCAGATATCGGCCGCACGCTTGCTTTACGACCTTGTAATTACGGGATAGCGAGCCGAAATGGACGCGTGCCTCGAATGTTTGTACAACAGAACAGCACGAGAGAGGGAAAGGCGGCCGTAAATCTCGAGTTTTCTGCTCGTTCGAGGGTAGCGATAAAATTGGATACAACGTGGAATCATGAACGTTTCGTAGCCGCACGTTTCTTGATTTATTTCGCTTGGAATGGCCTGCGGTTTCTGTACAGGTGTTTCGATATTAGCCGACTGGTTTCTACGCTTATCTCTACAGCCTCGAAATTTTCCCCAATGATCTCTCATCGAGCATTTAATTTCTACGAATTTGCGTGTTTTCACGCAAGATGACTTTAAAATGTAGCGAGGATAATTTGTTCGTTTCCTGAAATTACGAGAAAGTCTGAAAATACAACGAATCCGCGCTAAAAACATAAACTTTGCACGCATCTGTGTAATTTAAAAGCAGCGGTCGACGAGAAGATAAGAAAAGAAAAGGATCTCCCTTGGTCATTTGTGCGTCTGCTCTACGAAAACAGAGCGTATCACGGTGAACGACGAAACAACAAATTCAAGCTTATTGCAGATTAAACCCATAACTTGCAACGCGTCTCGAGCAGCTGGTTCTTTCCGACGAAATATATATCGTAGCCTCTCCTATTCCGCGCACTCGTCTACAACGAGGTGCGGTTTAAAACAAAACTCTCGAAATTTCAATAAATCCAGTTGCCCCATTCGGCCCGACATTTCATCGACCCGTGGAAAGCTACCAACGCGTATGAAGCATGTTACGCTTTACTTATACGACACATTACGGTAACGGCCGATAAAAACCGACCTCTTCCAAAACATATAACGCCACCAAAACGCATAATTTCAATGCCAGCGAATATCGACGGTACGAAGTACGTGTGTCGCGCGATAAACTTTATCTTTCAAAAAAATTATTACAAATTACAAACAGTCTCGTAATTGTCTCTTCTAACGAGTGTATAAAAACCAGCCGCTCTTCCCCTGCCCCCAATTCAGGCAACTCACGCGCGTTATCGATCGAATTCAAAGGGGAAAAGTACGAAAAGGAGGAACAAATTCAAGGAACGTGATAGCCGCGATCAATGCAAATTCCTTGGAAATGAAATGAGAATCAAGCGGCGGAAGAGAAACGGTGCAGACGAAATGGCAAGAAAACGGCTCCGCCATAAGAAGGTCTGGGCGAGGTCCGAATAGAAAACTACCCCCTTCGTACTCGGTACAACTGGCACTGTCGTAGGAGGATGAGCTTTCTCATAACGAAGTTTCTTTCCCAGCTTGCCACGCGATGCACGTGCGATCCCTCGAGCATCTCTCTCTCTCTCTCTCTCTTTCTCTCTCTCTCTGTTTCTTTCCCCCTTCTTCGTTATCCTCTTTTCTTCCTTCTCGGGTTCCCCAAGATTCTGCGCCATCGTTGGTTAATGGATTTAACGGTTCAGCCGAAAGCTGGACGAATCTCTGTTCGTTACGAGAAACGCTGCGAAACCAGGGGAAAGCGGCCGTGGAAAGGATGTCCCTGATGTACAGGGTGTGTGTCTCTGCCAACAAGAGGCATAATAAGCAAGAGGGCGAGGAATTAGCTTGCCGTTATCAGATGAATTTCGTACGAGGGAATCGCCGTTGGAGGAAAATGAAAGGACGTAATCGCGAGTCGAGAGTTAATTGGAGAAAAAAAAAAACTCAATTAGCGGAGAAGAAATTAAATTGCATTGCATTTCGTGTATTTGCATATTCATCGTTCAACCACGCGTTTTAGGTGGTTCATCCCCGTTAGATTCTTCGACCGGAGTGTCTCGGTTTAAAACATTCACAAAACAGAAAGTTTTCAATCCAACGAAACTCTGTGCCAATTAAATTATCAGCGAGAGAAAAAGCACACGTTTTTTTAAAACGATTCCTCTCAGAATATCCTGACACGCAACCCTTTATCCTGCAACTTGGAGTCGTTTTTTTCCCACTCCGGGAAGAATCGTTCGCTATCCCGGTCGGCGCGCGGCCACCCCGTAAGAAGGATTTATGGAGCCAAGCGGACGGGGGAATGAAAGGCAAAGGCTCGTACGCTGTTGAAGCGAGTTAATTAAGACTCGACCACCTCCCACTCCCCTCTGGCCTAGCCACGGAACTTGCTAACTACGTTTCACCCCTCGAAGCTGTTTTTTAAAGGACGGCTCGAACGTTTGTCGCGGTTACACCGCTGCTGTACTACCCTGAGAAATTATCGTCGATCGTCCGGCGAGGTTTTCCAGAAAATAAACCTCGCGTATCCGGAGATTGAAGTTTGTTTTTTTTTTTTTTTTTTTTTTTTTTTTTTTTATACCAGTGTAAGAGCAAACAAACAGGATCAACACAACATACACACGTATGAGTTTTTTTTCACCCCGTCGAGCCTCTCGATGGAATTAATCTCCGATTTCCCGGATTCCTCCGCTCTGTGTGTGTGTGCAGATCGATTGATCAAACAGCGGATTACCTCGAGCAAACCGCGTTGTTTGCGCAATAGATAAAAAAAATTCGCGACAATGGTCGTAATTCGGTAATCGAAAGCCTTTAATTACCAAAGATATCTTTAATCGAGTGACAGACTCCGGAGCGGTCTCGCTGTCCAATTTTTCTTTCTCTCCCCTCCCCTTTTTTTGTAACAAGAGACGAATTACGATATCCCCCTGGTATTTGCGCGATAAACCGAGCCACGGAGAAATTCCAATATTCCACGTGGCAGTCAAAGTAACCGGAAATGATGCGCACGGTCAAAGGAGATAAATGGGAAGATGAAACATACGTGCGCGCGATGTGTTCCAGTCGTTTCCTAAGGCTCTTATATCGCCCGACGAAATAATACAATAATTCTAGACAGAATTCAAAGGAATTCTAAATCGATACGATATCTGCCGAAGGTAATAATATTCGAGGGACTTTCGTCAGCGATTCTCCATTGTTATTCACCTGGTGTGAGGGAATACCGCGCGTTCCTCGTCCACCCTTTTGTAGGGAGCCCCCTCCACCCCTCTCTCCGATCCCTTTGTCGTCGAAATTGCTGTTGTCAATTAAAACCCGTTTCCCCTCTCTCCCCAATTCGCACTGCTATTTAGTTACACGTGTAAACGATCTGTCAAACGTATGGTTGCTTTGGAAACGTTTTTAAGGCTACGCCAACGAACAAAGCGTAATTGAATGGACCGTCAAGTAGACAAAGTGAAGAGCATAACTGTACCAACGATGATGAAAAATTGTCAATAATTTCAACTGACACGTAACTTCGTAAATTGAAGATCGTGCAGCTATCCATTCGATCTCGTTTTAAACTCTTGCGCTGGAATGACGTGCTACACACGTCGAGAATTTTTTTGTCCCAAAATTGCAATACTTTCTTAGTTTCCGCCAGACAAAACAAATAATAAATTTACAACCCAAACAAAACAAATAATTTATTACTAATCTAATAATTTCTAGCCAGTGATATCATACCGACGAGTTGGAAAAGAAAGCGACGAATTATTGTATGTATGGTTTTGGTCACTCGTTATGGTCCGCAATCAACTGCCAGCGCGAGTGGCATTAAAGCTAATGAAACTTGTATTTTGCACAAAGTCGTGAATTTCGTTCATTCTCAAGAATCATTTTACACTGCACACGTTTGAATTTCGACAATATTCGAGAGAAATGTGTCCTCGCTTTCCCACTGGCTACGCGATGTAAAATAATCTTCAAAAGAAACGAACTCACGACTGTACACAAAGTATTATACAAGCTTCGCTCTTTAAAATGAGGCAAAGTGAATCATTGTACGATCTTTTTTTTACAAAGTACATCGGTTTAAATGTAAATTCGCAGTTTTTTCACTGTTGTTTACAATTATGTTGTTGTACTGTAAACACACCTGTCGAGAACGAGTCAATTCGCCAAATTGCCAAAGGGCAATTCATTTGATTCCGTCCGTGAAGGGAATGCCGCTGAAAACATTACCGAACGAGCGCGTTTGCACGAACGAAGTTCAACGGGTAGAATGAAATCGAACGTTCCACGTTTTTCACGAGGCTTTTTTTTAATTCCAGGCTTTCGGTCTGGCCGGGGTGGCAATCGCATCGGTAATTAGTCGCGTCACATTTAAGAGACGATTAGAGGGGTTGAAGAACCTTCGTGAAGCGGCAATCCCACGGTCGGCGAACACGCGAAACGAAAATCAGGGACGTTCGATCGAGGGTGCATCTCGTTCTATGATCTACGTTTCTCCTACTAATGTGCCCCACCCTGCTGCACGAAACTTCCTTTATCACTCAATGTGATATGCAAGTGTACTTTTTCCCCTTTCTCTTCCTTCTAAAAGGAAGAAAATCGACGCGTTCGTGACGACTCAATCGTTACGTGTTCTTCGAGACATATTGGGCTTTTATTCACCTAATTTCAGTGAAACTTCTACGAGAACAGTTCGGAGAAACGAAGGAGGACATTGGCGAAGAACAATGGCATTTCACAAAGCGGAAACAGGGGGGGACGTCTGTCCGAAAGCAGCCGGGATCAATTTGCCAACAGGCGGCAAATATTCAAATCGGCGAGGGCGGGGAGAGCAAAAAAGAAACCGGAGATTGAGCGGCAGGGAACTTGTTGCGCAATAACGTAATCACACGGATCATTGCGCCGACCCAGAAACCGGAAGCGACCGCGACGCGACGCGGCTCGACATTGATGCAATAAGTCGATGCTCTCCGAGAAACGCGGCAGATTCTCGTTGAATTCTCGTCGAATCCTTGCCGACGCGCGACGCTCGAGTCGAGAAGAAAAATCGTACACGTCGGAGAATCTCGCGCGCGTTAAAATGCTAATTTTATGGCTCGGTTTATTCGAAAGAAATTGGCTGCAAAGGCTACGAAAGCCAACCCTCGTTGAGGAAGAATCCTCGCGGGCGAGAGAGAAAGAGTGAAAGAGAGAGAGAGAGAGAGAGAGAGAGAGAGAGAGAAGAAAAGGTACGAATCTTCCAGCTTCTCTTTTTCTGCTCTATGATTCATGGATGTATTATGATAGCAAACGGCTGGCAGAAGATCCGGCTTCCACCGGATGTAAAGTCGAGATGGCATACGGCATCTCGTTTGTCGGGGCTTGTGCGTCAAATCAATGCCTCTCTCGCAAGTCTTTCGAAGAAGCTGATTTTTATATCGCCACTAAAGTTCGAACGATCGATAAGTCAATCAGTTTGACATCATTTTGAGAAAATGAAAAAAAAAAAGAAAGAAAGGATCAAAATTCGGAGGAAAGAAATTCGAGGACAAAGTTCAACTTACAGATAACAACTATCTGTCTATCAGTCGAGTCGATCTTACGTTAGACGGAGGTTCGTACGAAACCGCGATGATCCGTGGATTTACGCGTGTGCGTAAGGGGAGACACAGTGCAGAGACTGCAGCCATCCACACGGCTGCCGCGAAACTTTGCTTTTATCTTGGCCGCGAACTTTCTAACACGGTACGAAAGACGTAGTCGAGAAGGCGTAGGAGGAGAAAGGGACGATAAATTTCGTCGAAAGAAGCCAGGCACGAACCAAAGAATGTGAAACGCGGAGAGATCATCTTATTTCCGCGAAACAACCTCGCGGAGGATCGGGAGATTCTCCCTATATTAGGTAGCTTCTTTATCTTTTCCTTTTTTTTTCTTCCTCCTCGCCATGGGTCGCGAGAAATATCGTGCTACAAAGGACACGAGAAACTGCGAAAACTTGTGTGTATCATCGTAGCATCGTATATATCTTTCTCGCGAATGAATCAATTAAAGAGCACCGTAGAACGTAGTAAGCTCAAAGATTTCCATCAGACACGTTAGAGTAATAGAAAGAGAAAATCTTTACAATACAGTATAAGGTACGCGAGGCTTTTATTTATGCTTACGAAGGAGGCTTACGAAGAATTATTCGAGTCTTCAAAAATACACTGTTATTAAATACACTACGTACATCAACAGAATATCTAACAAAAATATTCAAATGGTCATTTTGTCCATTTTAGTAGTTCTAAGTAGTAAGAACAGCAGAGGTTTTTCAGCAATGATGTGTTGTTCTTTTTAAAAAGTTACATTTTCTCTTCTTTTTTTTTTTTTTGGAAAACCTGAAACTCAGAATGCTGTATCACTTGGAATTTTTTGCGGAAATATTTTGTTACTTCTTCTTGAAAAAGAAAAAGTAACAAAACATTACCGCAAAAAATTCCAAGTGATACAGTTACCTCTTCTAACAGAAATATTCAAATGGTCATTTTGTCCATTTTAGTAGTTCTAAGTAGTACAAAGAGCAGCAGAGGTTTTTCAGCAATAATCTGTAGTTCTTTTTAAAAAGTTACATTTTCTCTTCTTTTTTTTTTTTTTTTTTTGGAAAACCTGAAACTCAGAATACTGTGTCACTTGGAATTTTCTGCGGAAATATTTTGTTACTTCTTCTTGAAAATTTTTCCTCGCTTTTTCTCGATCGTCGGAAAGCGATGGGAACTTTTTGGAGAATACCTTGTACTTCTTTCATTAAATCATGTTTCTACCTTTTAAAAAAGTTTTTCAATCCCACGCGAGAGAGAGAAAATTATCAAGTTACTATCAACACAATTATCATAATTCCCGAATTATAAGGAAAGAAAAAAAACGGTAACAGTTTCGTTGTCAAGACTTTGCGAAATCTAACGTGAAACGGGCCGAGTCCCGAAGTACGAGAGCCATAATCCGCAATATTAAATCGGAAATTTGTTTCTACGCTTTAATTAAACTGTTGGTTATACAGCCGCATTAATTACGCTGCTCGATAACGGCTCGACACGAAGGCTATTGTGGCATGGAAGTGGGAAGAAGATGAGAAATAAAGGGGCAAGTTTCGCGAAAAGCATGGTCTTCGAGGAACAAAAGACGAAAAAGCGTGGTTGCTTCGTGTCCTCGTAAACGACTCGTTCTCGGAGAAAATGAAGCAATATGACAGCGACGGAGAAAGGGGGGAAAGGGTGGGAGGAGGAAAGATAGGAGGTAGAGGAGATCTCTTGTATTACTGGCTTGCCTCATCGCGAATTTGTTACGGGTGAGTTGATTGTCGGTTAAAGTTAATTAGCTACTGGAGACATCGGATCTTTATGAATGTTCCCCTGCCGCTCGTCGCTCCGCGACAGTAAATCCGTGATGTAAAAGCGAAACGGTATTATCCGTGTATTAAATCCTCTGTCCCGTGGCAAGGGAAACAAAAACCAACCCCCGCGTGTAAAGTGAGTCTAGCAACGTGAATTTACCTTGCCGAGGATTAATAGATATTATCTTCCGTTTCCCGGCGAATCAAGATCGTTCGTGTATACGTATATATATATATATATATATATATATATATATATATATATATATACAAGTCTCGCGTTGCAGGGAAAATTAATTCGCAACGTTTCTACACAGCTTCGAAGCGTTATTAAAATTCGTTGTTCAAGCGTTTGCAATCGAGTTCGAAGAGTTAATTTCAAGTCTGACGATGCTTGGACAAATTCAGGACAGAATCGAACGAAGCTAACGAGGTAAAGAGTTTCCACGAGGGACGATTAAAAATTTGTGTCGGTCCCGAATGAATTGAGACAACGAGCAGCTTTGCGCCAAAACGAACGGCCACCACCAGTCCCAGTTCGCGAGAGAGGGTCTTCTGCTTGAAATTGAACGTAACCACGAGTTTCTTCGACTGGTGGGTAGACGAGCAATCCGCCAAATTAGAGTGCGGACTCTCGAAACGCTGCGACGCTATTTTTCGCTTCCGTGACACGGAGTTGGTGACACAACGCTTGCACTGCCAGGCAAGTAATTTCGTAATGACTTTCGAACTTTCTCTGACACTCGCAATATCTCGTTTCTGCTTTTTTTCACGTTTCGTCAACCGACGAATCGTAATTACGCGCAATCGCCAATAAATAAATGTTATTCGAGTCGAACCGACCCTACCAAGGATCGAGAGTCAATCTTATTTTCATTTGATCATCGAAATCGAATTACTTTCTACTCCGCTGCGCGACCAAAACGTATATACGAAAATCTGCTCGCACACCGTTCAAAAATCTCCGGGCGAATATCGTTAAATCCAGTTGGTCGTCACGTGGAATTCTAACCACGATTCCCCCATAAATTATCATCGTTAATTTCGGCGTGCTGTGTGTCCGGTTTAGACAGTACTAATCAACTGCATCGAAATAATTTGGCTGTGTAATTCGGCATAAGTCGGCAATTTACGCAATCCGCGTGTTCCGTTGACGCGTGCATACATCGCCATGGCTAATTACGCGAGGGGAGAGAAACGCGATACCTTGTATCCGTTTGCGCGCGTGCTTTGCAAATATTCATGGCGTTCGACTTCGAGCGTTGCCCCTCTGTTCGTTTATCGCGTTTATTAATTTCCAAGCGATTTCCAATTGAAAATTGAAGGTTTAATCGAGGGGGCAGAAAAAAAAGGGAGGCCCTCCGTGCTCAGCCTGCACGCGAATCGAAAACGTTTCCGATTATCTCGATGGCCGTGGATATCGCGTTGCAATATTCATTTCCAGCTGATGTTTAAACGCGGTCAGATTTATTTTCCAATGTATTTATAATTGCAACCGCGGCGGAGAGAATTAAATCCCACACTTTTTCATTGTCCTCGTAATCATTGCCGCGCAGCTCGACGAATAAATTTGCTCCCCCGGCAACTGATCGAACGAATCGATGCGTTTCAAGATGTTCAACGCTTCAATGTGAATTTAATTCGTAGGATTTTTCTTTTTTTGTTGAAGTCGGTTTAAAGTCATTGGCGATTAGGTAAATTTATTTGTTCATTCTTCACGGGTAAAGAAAAATAGTGTAAAAAGTGATACAATTATAAAAAAAAATTTTTATATGTAATGAGATATGAGACTGAGTGAAAAATTATAAGAAATTGCAAAGAGAGTAATGAGCGTTTAAAAGATGGAAATGAGTGGTTCAAAAACATCGATCAAACAATGTGCATTATTAGCGTTAATTTTTAATTTTTATATAGACTTGTGTCCAACGAGTATTGGAGTGTTCTCTTCAAATGATTCTTGAAAGTCAGGAATGTTCTCTGTTTGTGCATTCATACAGAATGTCTCGAGACAAATTTTTGACATTTATGTATCCCAGAAGGGAGGATCAGTCTTCTCGATGATGGGTTATTTTAGTGTATCCTGTCCTTAATCGAGCCAATATAATTTTTTCTTTTTTTGGTTCATCCGTTAAAAGGAATTTCTAGAATGTGAATCATTGTTCGTAGTCGATTCCATTCATCCTTGACGTTGGTTTTTGCATAGTGTACAAGTTCTTGATATGGGATAAAACTCTGTAACTCGCTCAATGATGGGGCCAATGTCGTATGATCATTTTCATTTTCAAGAGAATTCAATCGTGTACCGTACGATATTTATTAAAGACAAGTTATTGAATGAAACGGAGAGGAGCACACGATTCGGTCAATTCCACAATCTCGTCAGATCTCTTGGGCCAGTTTGTCTAATCCTGGAAGGAATCTTAATCGAGATCGGGAGCAAGTGGTCGATATCCGGGTGTCTGGAGTCGGAACAGCCTTGGTCCAGGTTGAAACGGCGCGAAACGAGTTCTCGAGCCGAGCGATGGCAAACGCCATAGGCTTGATATCGACAGACTTTTATTAATGCCTGACGGAGAGAAAGAGAGAAAAAGAGAGTGAGTGGGGGAGGGAGTCGCGTGGGACAAATCGACGTAGGAATATCGCGAATCTCTTCGCGAATTCTGGCCGATCGCCAGCCACGATCACGCTCGAGTGGCTTTGCAACTGCAGGAGCTCCCTTTAATGGACTCTTCCTCTAATCCCGGAAAAAAGGAGAAAGCAACGAACAAGAAAGGAGAGAGAGAGAGAGAGAGAGAGAGAGAGAGAGAGAAGAGAACCGGCCGATTGACTGTCCAGGCAAAGATACGTGACCAGTATCCGAGAGCAGATCGGTTCTAGCCTCGTGGATCGCGGTAATTGCGAGGGACCTTTGCCTCTCTTCTCTCCTCTTCTCTCCTCTTCTCTCTTATTCCCTTTATGCACCTCTTGGGAAACCTTGCCCCCCTCCGCCCTATTCACAAACGTTTCTGTTTCTTTTTTCGCTCTTTTGAAAAACACGCAATTATCGGTATTGTAAAACAATTTCTCAAAGAACGAAAACTGAACTGCCTTTTCACGCGTCGGATTGCCAATTTTCCGTGGAAACTCCACTTTAGGGGAAAACACAACAGGACAAAATCGTACGGGGGAGGAACAGCGATTTTTAGAATCGTGATTAATTCGGACCGCGGAGTACGGCAAACGAATAAGAATTTAAACGTTCGAAGAAGGCACAAGCGAGTTGACAAAACGACTTCGACTTCAAAATGCCAAAGGGAGGGACTCGTGTCTCTCGTCGTGTCTATCGTTTGCGAGAGCCGAGTGGTAGCAAATATCCACGGAGAGAAGAACGAAGCAGGTATACGAGAAAAGGGGCGAAGAAACGAGAGCGACGAACACGAGGATCTTTCGATCCCGACGAAAGGGGGGAACGAGAAAGAAAAGGAACGTTTTCTTCTGTATAGAAGCGTGTAAACGTTGACCTTTCGATGGCACACTTTCCCAACACGGTGACGGAGGTCTCTCGTGCAGACCTCTGGTATCCTCTTCACCACGTGGCACACATAGTTCGAGACTCGACCTATCGCGTCTTGCGCGATATTTTACGAGGAAACATCCACGAAGAAAGTCTGCCGGAATGTCGAGAGAGCGAGAGAGAAGCTCTTTGGCCGCGCAATTTCTCTCGCGTCTGTGTCAAGAATAACATTGTAAAAATTCGAATACATTTGGCTGCAAGTCTTCTTCTTCTTCCTCCTTCGTAACGTAACGTAAAGATCACTTTGTAGATTTAGTCAGATCTCGTGTGCCAGCGTGTGCACTCTCTGAACAGAGAGAAATCTAGCGTGTTTGATCGTTGGCTATTTGTTACTGAAGAATCATCGTTTGTTTATGGTATTCATAACGATCGTTGGAAAAATTTTCGCTGCAAGAACGACTCGTTTTCGGCGACCCTGACGCGAAAACTGGCAATTCTCGCGCTCGCGCTGGCAATTAAATACCACGAACACGGCGGACGAGTGTTCGTCAAGTGGAACGGAAAATTAATTGGAGAGATGAAAACGATATCGCGGAACGACTCTCGATTTAATAACAAACTTCGCTTTCTTACCCGGACGGACGCCGGGTTCACCCGGTGGATTTCATGAATAAACGAGCGAAACAATGATCGCCGCGATTTGTTCCACTTCGGCTTCCACGTCGTTTCGTTTCTCCATTCTCTCCTCTATTTTCCCCCCCTCTGCCTGTCTCTTTCTCTTCTGCTTTTTCACTCAACTCGAAACACAGAAACGAATGACTCGTTAATAGACCGGTAAGGACTCGTTGCGGAAATTTCACAGCTGAAAAGCAAACGTTCCCTCGATGTAAAGAGCCGGAAACAAACACTTCTGCGAAACCGCTTCTCTTCGAGCAAACTCGACGAAATAAACTGCTGAAACGAAGTGGATCCGAAGCGATTAGAATCCGATTTTCGCCGATTCGAAAGGCGAAACACAGTGAAAACTCGAGATCTCTCGTATAAAAAAATGTATAAATGTGTTTTCCCATAAATTTTTCAAATTTCTGCATCTCGCCTTGTTTCGAAAGTGAAAAATGCTACTCTAGTTGAAATAATTTCTCCCACTGTCGGTACGCGACGACGAAAAACAATTGTCAATCGATCCGAAATCGCGTTTGCGATTCGTGATCGAAGAACACAACTGACTTGAGCTCTGGTGTAGGCACTATCGTACGCGTTCATCGAGGCAGGATGAGCCAGTGCAAAGTTGCCACGGGAGATAACATCCACTGAAAGGACTGAAAGGACATAATCGTTTAGATCGACCAAGTAGATTCTGGCTACGCTGGCGTTCGCCGATTGCGAGCAGAACAATAGCGACTACTTCAGATATTTATTAGTTACTCTGCCGAGTAACATCTCGGAGATAGCGAGTATCTATCTCTAATTTCCATCTTAATGCGATTAAGAGGTGAAATTTCGCCGAGTAAAATCGATGGATTCGAGAGTCAAAGGAGAAGGAGATAATCTACAGCGAGGATCAACGAGAAAAGAATAATAAAAGAGAGGATTAACGATTAAAATTCCCACGGGGAGACGTCACTCACTCGTCGCACATTCCGAAGCGTGTCTGCCAAAAGCGTTGGCAGCTCGTGTGTAAAATGTGTCTGCTCTACGGCGACTATGGCGACTATTAATTTTTTAATCTTCGAAAAGCAAAACCGCACCGCCGGTTCACGTCACGTAAAATTTCTCGCGTACTTTCGTACGAAGGTATCGAATTTTTTCCGCGAGCGGCATTAGCATATTATGAAAGCGACGGGTTTTATAAAAAGAGAGAGAGAGAGAGAGAGAGAGGAAAGAAAGAAGAAGAAGAAGAACATTTTCCACGATCGAACGGACCACCCATCGCCGCGTAGCCAGAGCTCGTCGTCCAGCAACTTGGTTCGAAGCTTGTCGTCGTTGCTTTCGAGGAAATTGCTTTCGTTAAAAACAGCCGAAGAGGCCGGGAACTAATTCGAACGGAGCCAGCTATCCCGATGAATGCTACTCGCGACGATTCCTACCGGCGAGGCGAGGTCGAGATTCATCAGTTTCTATTTACCCGAGAAGTTTTCGTCCTCCTTGTTATCCCGGTCGAATTAAACGAGATTTTCTAAATTACGAATTTTCGTTCGTTACATTTCGGGCGAGTTCCTTTCCGCTTCGAGTACACTTCGGGGCCGGGGTTATTATCTCTGCAATCCTGGGAATTTGATTCCTTCGGGCGCGGAAGATTTCTTTGTGTTTTTCCACGAGAATGTTACACCACCGGCTAATGGAACGTTTGCTTTCCTTATAATTGGCTCCTTTTCGGAAGAATCGGTTTTCCTTCGGAATAACCTGGAAAACGATTCCGCCGCATTTTCGATGGAGAAACGATGCGTTTTATTTAATCTTTCTGTTCGAATCCCAAGATGAAATAAAAACGAGATAAAATGAAAACAAGAGAGAAAACTGGAGATATAAGAAAATGGAGGTAACATCTAGAATAGCGAGTGTACGAGTACAATACGGTGGAAAACAAAGACGGGAAGATTCGATAAAGGGCACGATTCAAAAAATACAAAGCGTTTGCTTTTTGAACGACGTGAATGCGTGCCACGTTTCCGCGATTTGGGACGGTTCAATGGGGAAAAAAGGTTAGAAACAACATTCAGAGACCGTGAATCGAGAAATCTATCCTCCAGTAATATAGTCCAGTAAGTAATGTCGTTTTCTTTAAATTTATAATGTAAAATCAATATTTGTATTATTAATTATATTATTATATTTATATTTTCTATAAATTTAATAAACATTGCCATCTAGTGACGATAATTTAACTCGCAGCCTATATTCTAGTTAAATGCATTGACATTCAGCGTGCTTGACGAAAACTGCATCAACTCTTAAATAAAATGAAATTTTCTACAGTATCAATAAACGACACCGTCCCCTAATAATTGACTTTCGAGTTTCTCAATCGTTGCCAGTTATCGATCGAGTCTCGAGTCGTGCACGGAGGAGAGAAGAGAGATTCGACGAAAGAGATGAAATATTTTCGAACGAAAATCCCCGTTTCGAGCACCATCTCGACAAAATAAACAGCAACGCTCGACGAAAGTATCAAATTGATAAAAATTTCAGATCGTTGCAAATATTCGACAATTTCCCCTCCAGCGTTTCCGTGTGCATTTGCATTCATGAGAATTAATTTTTAATGAGTAATATCGAGAATGTTATAATTCGAAAGTAATGGAATCCATGATTTCATTTAATCCGTTCCATTATTTTCGAGATTCACGTTTCATTCATAAGCTACGCGTTTATTTATAAATGTGAAAACTTGGGATCTATAATTAACGGTCCGAGACAATTGAATTCTGCAGCCGAGACTCGTACACTTTGCATTATTACGTTTCAACGTGCACGGCTTCCTGCGGAATCAATGAACTATAAAATACTGCTAATTAACCACGTTAACACTTTCGGTAGACGCTTTCACAGAGATGCGTGCGCGTTTTCCCAACAATCGCCAGTCATTCTCACGTGTTCGCTCGCCCGATTATTTGAATACAATGACACGCGGAGTTCTTTTTCAAATATACGTTCTAATTGAAAGTTTACCTCGCTTTTAAGCTTTCTAAAACGGCAGAAGAATTCTAGTCCCGTTGGTATAAGCTGGACCAAAAATCACTTCCTTAAAAAAAAAAAGGCTACAAAGCGTAAGAAATAATTTTTCAAACATAATGAAAGAAATCATTGCTTGAACTTGAATTTAATTTAAGTTTTTCTCTACATTTTTGTGATGTTTTATTTAAAAAAAAAAAAGAAATTAAGGTGGGAAGAAACTTTTGGCCCACCCCATATAAACGCACGGTGGAAAGCCTCGAGACTACCAACAACTAGGCTATAGAAATCTCAAATAGATACTCGGATCGATTGGAAATCTTAATAAATGCTCAGATAAAGATCTAAATGAACTGCTCAAAATGAAATTATCTTCAACGTCGAGTGCTTTCGATCTGAATTCGATTGAAAATCGAATGTGCGCGAAGTATAGAAAACAGAAGAATTTCGCTACGAAGAAATTCAAATACCAATTACTTTTTAGGGTTAGGAATGGATTGATTCGTTTTGTCTTTCAATATCCTTTCTTCTGGAGCGCGCGTATTTTTAAAAACGAGTTTAACAGCGGCGAGTGAAAAAAAAAAAAAAGAAAATAAAATAGCGGAAAATATATTGTTAAGAATCAAGCAAAGCAAACGGTCGCCACAAAGATCTCGTCATACGTAAATCAAAGTAAATAATTATCATTATAGTTTCTTGTTAAATCTCTTTAAATATATTTATTTAAAAGAGCAAACCTCCATAAAGTCACCAAACTGCTCTGTCCAAATACAATAATTCCAAACGACCAAAGTACGAAACGCTCAGTCGAGACATTGACGCAATCGAGTCACGTCAAATTACGAGCAATTATCGAGGTCACGTGGACAGATCACGGCGTTTATTAGCGGTGGAAATTTCGCCAGTGGATTTCGGAGCGCGATGTCTTTTCGTCGAGACGTGCAATTAGCGAGACCGCAACGGTAATCGTCTAGCGGCGTCTTACTCAATTTAAATAATCCACCGACGGTACATCTATCCTCCGGAAACGACCGATAAATCGACCGATTCGAAAGTTCAACGTCGGTTTCGATTTCGCGCAAATGGAAGATGGCGGGCACTCGAGTAATGAAAAGTGCCTCGCAGAGATTTCGAGAGACACGCAACGAGTATCAAACGTCGAGTATCAAATTAAACGAAACTCGCTCGATTGCTTCTTTAACCTCTTGCGCTGGAATGACATGCCATGTACGTCGAGAATTTTGTATCCCAGAATAGCAATATTTTCTATAGTTTTAAATATAATCCAGAAGTATAACCCAGGCAAAACAAATAATAAATTTATTACTTTTCAATATTTTCTATCCAATGATATCACATCGACGAGTTCAAAAAAAAAGCGACCGAATTATTGTATACGGTTCGGTCGAGAATTCTTTGTCCCAAAATTGCGACATTTTCTCAGTTTTAACTATATTTAAGTATAACCCAGGCAAAACAAATAATAAATTTATTACTTTTCAATAATTTCTATCCAATGATATCACATCGACGAGTTCAAAAAGAAAGCGACCGAATTATTGTATACGGTTCGGTCGAGAATTCTTTGTCCCAAAATTGCGACATTTTCTCAGTTTTAACTATATTTAAGTATAACCCAGGCAAAACAAATAATAAATTTATTACTTCTCAATCATTTCTATCCAGTGACATCGCACCGACGAGTTTAAAAGGAAAAGAAAGCGACAAATTATTGTATACGATTTTGGTCGCTCGTTATGGTCCGCAATCAGTTGCCAGCGCAAGTGGTTAATCTTTGTTATGATATCCGACGTGACACCGAGCGTCGCGTGAAACACGCTTTTGTAAATATCGGGGGAGAGAAGGCGAACAACAAATCAGCGGGAATTATCGAGAGCCGGAATTCTCGGAGCGCGGATGTTTCCCCCTGACGGCGCATAAATCCGCCACTCGTGGATGGAAAGGAAAGAAATCGCCGCAGTAAACCGCCAACCAGCACGAGGGAGAGAAGTCGAACCTCTGTGTCTAGGAAACCTTTAGTCGCGGACAAACAACTAGTACGCGGACTGCCGAGTTAACACGCGCGTCCGCGCGCGACAGAGTGAGCAGGAGAGAGAGAGAGAGAGAGAGAGAGAGAGAGAGAGAGAGAGAGAGAGAGAGAGAGAGAGAGAGAGAGAGAGGGTAGGCATTTTCTCGGTGGATATAAATCCGGGTACACTCGATGTCACGAACGAGCCACCGCTGGGAAAAACAGAGGGACAGAAGGCCTCGCGGTGAGGAGAAAGTTAGCAAAAGGGTGCAGGGCTTTTTGGACATTGGCCAAAAACTGGAACTGGTCCGGGTGGAGAAAGACGAAACTCCGCAGTGGAGCCGGATCGTTTCAAAGGGCTCCGTGCAATGCGAAAAACTACGGTGATCGTTCTTCCGCGGAACGAAACGAAACGGAATGGGACAGGAAACTAGCGTCCGCGGCAGGGTTCGTTCAAAGAGGAATTTCTGAGCGGATCGAGTCGCGATGCGCGCACACGTCGGCTGCGCCGATGCGACCAGCTCTCGATAGTTTCTGAGGAGATTTTTCTCCGTGGGTTCATCGGGAATATCGTCGATTGTTTCGTTCAGAGTTGTTTCTCCATTCTGCTCAAAGTTTGGACCCCCTTGGAGCTTGGAACGAACAATTTCGCACAATGCCAACGTAGAATACGTACCTTCTTCTTTTTCAGTTTAATTTCCGTTCGCGTTGGAAATTAAAAGAATGAATTCATTAGAATTTTTCAGATATCCTTTACGATTCGATAAATTCCATTTGCGATTAATTCGAGAAAAAAGAGAAAAATGCTTCGGAGGCAGAGAATGAAAATTCATGCGAATGAATCTGCAATGAGAGATATAATTAATTCTTGAAGCAGGTTAACGAAATTCCGAAAATATCAGCCAGCGAGACCGCGAAATTTTTGTCGTCGCGCGTCCAGAAACCTGGGCAAAATCTCGGAACGGATTTTCCATTTCGGGCGAAACTTTTCAGAGCACTACTATTTTTTTCTTTTTTCTTTTTTTTTTTTTTTGCAAATGTATGTACAGGAGGCACTTGAACTCTCAAAATTTCACTTGTTACACTGGATATACCATTGTACTCGAGAAGAGCACTTGTTACGAACCACTTGGTTTTAATGAGTTTACGGAGAGATTCAAAGAGTTTTCCCACGCGAAACACGCTGTTTGCGTTTGAAAGGACACGCCGTGCTGCGTATAAAAATACACGCGTAATTGCAATTTTTTAAGAGATGAATTCAAGCTACGATTAATTCTCGCAACGATCCCCCCATGATTTAACGTTTAATCTGGCCAAGACGACCCGATCAGAACGCAATTGCCCATCTCTTTCTTCTGCATTCGCGCAAAGACAAAACACGCACGCGCACACCGACACGATATTTAACGGCGTAATTGTTCTTTGATCAATCTCATCAACACTCGAGCAATCTCAATCGCGACAGACCTCGAGGTTCATTAAAATGTGCATCGCGTCTCTATCGATCGACCGCCGCGCGCTCGAATTCAGTGGCAATTCGAAAGGGAATTAAGACTATAATCCCCCGTTTCCTACGCGAGCAAATTGATCCGCGCGAACTCCGTGCCTCCTCGAGACGCGTTTCGCTGCGCATTTCGCACACTTTGAACGACTACGATCTGGAAAACGCAATTAACGCCGTATGATCGGTTGATGGATGAAGAGGGAGGACCGAGGAATAAAATCGACGCACGGTGTACGATGCTCTCTCGATTCCTCGTTGCGCGCGGAAATACGCCCGAAAGTATAATATTTTCCGCGTCGTATCATTGCCTGCCGTTAAACCCATCCTGTTCGACGAACGTGCACCGTTATCTTGCATCATATTATCGACCGAATTGCTTTGCTCGTAACCGGCAGATAAAAAAATGACAAAGAGCTAAGTTGACGTAGCAACGGACCATGATTTACCTATTGGCAGTGAAAGAAAAACTAATCGACACGGGTGAGGTGTTTAAACAGTTGGAGGACATTAACTGTACGATCAATTCCGACGATACGTTTAATCGATCCGTTAATATTTGAGAATTTGAAGAACGACGAAGCGATGGATATTTTCGGCACGATACGAACTCGATCTACTCAGAGGTTAAATAACGGGAACGAACGTTTCCCTATGCTCCAAAATTCCCTTTTCCAAAATTAACAGAGGAGCATTATCAAAGTAATAATAATACCACGCGTTACAAAACCTGGCAAATTTCCATTTTTAGTTAATCCTCGCCTAATTGCCGTTTTCTATTATAAAGCAGATTCTATCGTGAAAACGACGCGTTAAGTTAAATACTTAATCACGTTCCCCTGCGCGGCGAGAGCGAAATGCAAATAACAATCGATGTAACGACGCTATTATATGAATATTAACCTGGTAATTATGAGTGGTATTAGCATAAATTTGAAACGAGGCGAATCCACTGATACGCGAGTGGCTTCAAGAGGACACTCGCGAGTCTCTGGTAATCATTTTACCTATCGTCATCACGGTTAACGGTCGCGATTCGATTCGTCGTTAAATACGTGGAAGAACGTGAAATTGGAAGTGAAAAACACACAACGAGAACAGAGATAAATTTCGAAGGGAAGACCAACCGAGTGAGACTACATCGCGACAGTGCAAAAATATAGTGACTGCAGTTAAATATTAAAAGTTATCCAATGTTTCATCCGTCTGCAGGTCTAACGAACTTCGATCGAAGAATTGCAAGCTGAACGTTAAAATTAATCGCGCAAGATGCGAGAAAACATACGTTCGAGATCCTCTCGAGGAGCCAATTTTTCCCCAAGTGAAAATGCAGCGTTTTGCGAATCCATTTGCACGGTAGTGAAGTTTTGCTCGCGAATCGATACGATAGACTCGGGAAACCGAGTGATAAGACAAGCCGCACTGCGTCAACATCAATTATCTATTTCTGCTTGGACACGAGATACCGCGTTTGAGGCTGGAACTAGACAATGAACCGAATGCACGTTCGCACAATTAGTTTGGTCAATTTACACAAATACTGCGGCCGTTTTAGTTTCGTGTACACCGTGACGATACAAAAAATAGTCCACCGCTGTTTTATTTTCTCTTTGAATGAAACATGCGATGAATAATTACTTCCTGAACGTCAACTATTGTTACGTATCAGAAACTATACAGGATGTTTCGTAACTTGTGGGACCCACTTCGGGAGCTGATTGTACGCCTAAAAATAATGAAAAAAAGTCATATAAATATATGTCCTATCTGTCTCCGTTTATGGGATATAATGAATTTTATAAACGGAGCAAACTCTAGTAAGCTAGTTTTACCAAGGATGGTATATTCAATTTTTATAATAATCATAATTGGGATGAAGAAAATCCACACGTGCATTATTGTGCATTCAAGACATCAACACCAGTTTAGTTTAAACGTATGGGCACGAATAATTGATAAATTTTTAATTGGACCTCTTTTTCTTGATGAGAAACCAACAGGCACAAAGTACGTTGATTTTCCGAGCACGCGTTTACACGAAATATTAGAGGAAGTTCCAGTCGATATTAGATTATT